>NW_008705679.1:0-1255 GCF_000186865.1 Aureococcus anophagefferens
GGATGGTCGAACCAGGACGGGCAAGCTGCGAATACCTGAGAGCCATGAAACATGAGATGTAGCCGTCTGGATACCCCCGACGAAGTCAAGGGACGTGTAGCTATGTCGGTGCGTAAATGCACGACGGGACCAGTCCTGTCGTGTTTTCCAACGATTCTGGAGGGCTTCCCAAGCCAAGCCAAGCGGCACACAGGCTAGTTCCTGTCCCCACCTGCACTCTCGATGGCCCCAAATTTAAGATTCTGTTCTCGTAGCTCCTAGGAGCATCGGCGGCCGACGATCAAAAGACCTTGAAGGAATGGCTTGGTCCAGTTGCATTTTACTACCCCGGACCACAGATGCGTTTACTTGACTCGTGTAGGGTCGGAACAGAGAGGTCATCACCAGATTTGACAGTGAGATCTAAATTTACTAAAACAAAGGGATGATCGATTCTGAGCAGGCCAACGTGGGCAAGCTAGCGTGCCAGCCGATATCCAACTTGAACGACACGCCGTTTGCATCGGCACACCATGCGTTGTGTAAGCGGCACAGTCTCCTTGGACGTGCTTGGGCAACGAAGCGCACCGTGCTTGCGTTTCGCGCTTTCATCAAGAGCGCCGCCATAGCAAGTACAATGGCACCAATCTATCAATCATGTAGCTCAAGGGGACTATTCCAGAGGTCTCGGATGCAACCCACAGGCTGGCGGGCGCGAGAGATACCTCAAGTGTTGCCACAAGTAGTCAGGTGCATTTGATTAGTAATGGGAACTGAACTTTCCGTGGACGCCCCACTGATGATGGCTGCTGGAATCGACTCCCTTGGTGCTACCGAAATGCAAGAGAAGCTAAGCGAAAGATTTAGTCTCGTGCTCCCGACCACACTACTCTTTGACTATCCATCGATTAAGGGAATTGCATCTTTTTTGGTTGAGAGGAGTACTGGTTGGGGCGGAGCTCTGGCAACAGAGACGGCTCTTTCAGCCAAAGAAGAAACAATCATCAACGTGAAAGGGCATCGCCCATCGCCGGAAATGTGGTCGAACAGGATTCTCTCGAAATGGTGAGTAGCAGCAAGTACGATAAGATTTATCTATTTGCATATCAAACTGGGTGGCAAGGTGACAAGGTTTGTCTCCATGCGCGAGCTTGTGATCCGGACCTTGGTCACGGCTTCCGATGTTCCCATTCTTTGATGGGCTGCTACTCGAAACAATGCAGAGAACTATGGATCGTTTCTTCTAAGTCAACTTCAAGTGGATTTTTAGTCATTC
>NW_008705679.1:1703-6201 GCF_000186865.1 Aureococcus anophagefferens
TGGATAGCCTGTGAAAAGGCGACGGCCAGTGATCCTTCCATGGAAGGAGCTCCTCAGACTTCCTTTGCCAGTGGGCAAGTGTCATTCACATTTGGCCTCACAGGTCCTAGCGTTTCCCTCGACACAGCCTGCTCTTCGCAACTGGTCGCCATTCATCTCGCTTCTGCTACCTTGAAACACGGCGAATGTTGAGGGGGCATAGCCTCGGGGGTTGGGCTTCTCGGACCAATATTTACTTGTGCTTTTGCTAGGCAGGGCATGCTCTCCATGTTTGGCCGATGTCACACCTTTGATGGCAGAGGAGACGGGTACTGTCGGGGCGAAGGCTGTGTCACGGTCGTCCTAGATGAGGCCGGGGGAGGATGAGCTTTCTGTGAGGTCTGCGCGACATTGGTTTAGAGTGATGGACCGAGTGCCAGTTTGATGGCTCCGAATGGATCAGCGTAACAACGGCTCATCAGCGCGGTGTCACTCCGGGCAGGGGTATGAGGCAATCATTCTATTCTTGAAGCACACGGCACAGGGACCGCGCTAGGAGACCCCATTGAAGTCGGTGCTGCTGTCGGTGCACTGCGTAAATCCGGAACTGAGGTTCCGTGCACATCACTCAAGGCAAATATGGGCCATCTCGAGGCTGTCGCAGGTGGCGCTGGGGCTGTTTCGGTGGTCGTGGCGTCACTCCCAACTGGCTGGATTGTTTCCAACGCACAGGTTCGAAGGCTGAATCCTCATTTGATTACAATCATTGGAGACACACTTCACATCGCGAGTGATATCATATCGACGTATGTTTTTCAGGCTCGACTCACCTCGCTGGGTGCAACTGGTACGATTGCACATGGGTTATTCTCCGGCCGGAATTTCTCTCTCAACAGTTAATCGAATATTCAACTCGCTTCGTACTATCGATATTGTGGATTCACCATTGCTGTCTAGCGTCATTTCTGTTGAACCTAGATGTTCGGAGCCAAACATCTGCAACGTCAGGAGTTCGTTTCTTGACGTATTTGTCCAACCATTATGGTTCTTATCATTTGAAAAAAGCGAGATGTTGCATATTTGTTGCGGCATATGAGATCTTAGAAGAGTCTGCAATTTAAATTTGTACCGCTCGCATCATCCATCAGTCCTTGCGAACTTGTAAGAGTAATTCAGTCACAATCGCACACTGTCAACATAGTAATTGGTTTTGGCAAATCAGGTGCGCAACTGCTTACTTATGTTGCTTCCTAACCAACTATCAGCCCACGTTTGTTTTTGTTTGGATATCCAGCCAAAAAATCAACATGCTTCGAGGTTTGCAGTGATAGCGATGAGAATCAGATTTGCAAGATCATATCTGCCAGTATCCAGTCGTCACAACCAATATGAATTCGACCCTTGAGACTTCTGGGAAGTAGCATCCCATTTGCAATAATAGGAGCAGGACTTTCAGGTGTCATGCTCGGTCGCAGAATCCAGACTGATGGTGACCAATGTATCATTGTTGAGCGTTGCCGTGCTGTTGGGGGCGTATGGCATTAGTAAGCCAACGTGTCGTCAAGAGTCAACACCTCTGAAGCTGCATATCGTGTCGCGGAAACCGGATCTGTCATAAATTTTGATCACACACCAACATCACAGATAATCCATGATTTGTACTTCTTGGCTTCCGTTTATCTCACTAGAGAATACAATTTGGTGTTTTTGTGCAAGGAATTCGCACGTGCAGAGACTCACATTCCATCAGTTATTGGCACGTGCGGCGCTATTTGTTTTCTGCATCATTTTTGTTTCTCTGCGTGAATTGAAGGCTTGGGGAGCTTTGACGACTGCACCTCCCTGGTCTATACACCTTTTCTGGAAATTTCTGTTTTGGGGTCGCCAACGAGATGTTGGGTGCTTGTTATTCATCGAAAATGGTTCTCATAGTCGGTGCGGGTGCTTTTGCTAGTGAAAATGCTCGTACTACGCTTGAGCAAGGTGCCGACCGCGTGGCAGTAGTTCAAAGGTGACGAGGTGCGATTTGTCCTTTGATAGTCGATTATCTCAATTTTGCACGCCCGTATGATGCCAGTTACGCCCATGCTAAGTCAGGGTCTCAACTCATTTTTGCTACATGGATGTCTGTATTTGAAAAATGCAAGGTGACTTAACCAGAATGTTGGCTAGACGGATTAATCACCCCACACGGTTATTCGATTTCGGTATCAGACATATGGTTAGTGGCTCACTATTATGGCCTGCTCTCCACAATCAGGGGGGAAATCGAAAACATTTAACATAGCGACGTGAAGATCTCGTCTGGCTCTGTGGTTGGCTGCGATGCAATTGTCGCATGTGCCGGGTTCTGGAAAAACGAGAAGGTTAGACAGCTGCTAGGAAGCAACCTGATCTTTTCTAACAACGTAGTACGCTCGAACATTGTTTTTCAAGCTGAGCTTATTCTCGATGACGCCTAGGGGTTCCAAAGTCCGAGTGGTTCAAGCTATTTGGAAGCAGCTGCGTTTAGTGCTCTTGCCCTGATGACCGCTTTTGAGGTCGAAAACTAGTTACCTACCACGGGTTGCGCAGTCGACGTGGTGGACGCCTCAGTCTCGCGTGCGTTTGCAACGATGAAGATGCCGGGAAGCAACCTAGGATTTGCTGCTAAAGTCCGGCAGCGCGTCATTTAGTGAAGCTTAAACTATCATCGTTGATTCCTGCCCGCGTAATTTGTCATTTAAAATTCCAAGGAATGGTCGAGTCTTGTTGATATCTGCAAGGCGCGCTACATTTCCGAATCACATACTCCACTCGCCTATCCATTCGATGCGCTTGTTACCTCCATTTCACAAGAGTGGTCCGACGACGAGCTGTCTGTTGGCAACTTGGCAAGTCTTGGTAGTCATCCCGCAATTGCAAATCTGCGTTCTTGGATTCTGCAAACATAGTCTCGTAGAAAATTTATCCTGAGACTGCATTCTGAACAAGGCGCGGGTCAGCAATCAGAATTGGTACGCTTTGTATTTCTCGCTACACTCTAGCTCCTTGGAACTGAACTTGGACACAATGAATCTTTCCTGACCTCAGGGTTAAACTCAATCACTGGTGCCGAATTTGTGTGATCAATTTCAGAAAAATCTAGCAGTGAATTCCCATCAACGTTGATCTTTGATCATCCAACACGTGCTGATCTTGCAGATTTTTTGTTGCGAAAACCAGGCGCGACTCACCCACGCCCTCGAGGTTTTAACACCGAATTATCTGCTTCTGCCAAGTGTCGCAAATTTATCGTCGAGCATTACAGTTTTCATTTACCAGGGGGCATCCGCCACGCTGAGAGCCTTTATCTGTCTCGAACGACCCTAATGTCATGTCCTGGGAAAGTGCCATTCGCCCGTTGGAACGATCCGTCGTCCTTGAGGCAACCTGCTGCTTCTTATGGTTCATTTATGGCCGGAATTGCGACGTTCGAGGAGGGAAATTCATGTTGCATAGCCCTGAAAGTGGCGCAGAGTCACGACCCTCAGAATATGCATCTACTATAGCACTCTGGACTTTGCCTTGAGCACCGGCACGCATGATGTTTTGGCAATAATGTAGCAGTTTATGTTGGAATGTTAACACAGCCTGTGGAAGGAACTGTACAATCTAACTCGGCGTATTCACCCACGCATGCCAACATTTCGTCCGGACTAGTGTCATTTACTTTCGGCCTAACCGGAGCCTGCCTCACATTGGACACCGCATGCTCATCATTTCTGGTAGCTGTACATCTCGCATGATCTGAGTTAAGTGTTTAAGCCTGTGAGGCCGCTTTTGTGCTCGGTGTTGGTTTGCTTGGCCCAGCTTGGAGTGTTGGTTTTGCAACAAATGGAATGCTTTCTTCATAGGGATGATGTCACACGTTTGATTTTCGTGGCGATGGGTACGTACGCAGCGAAAGCTGCGTTGCCATCCAGCTCTTAACTTGTACGGTGACCCCGTAGAACAGTGTCTGAGGCTGCTTAGTGGTCGAGACCGGCGTTCAATCTGACGGGCATAGTGCAAGCCTCACCGCGCCAAATGGATCCGCATAATCTAGGCTGATCTCCTCATGTGTCCAAGACTCTCACAGTATGAACATTTCAACTGGCCTCCTGGAGGCCCATGGAACAGGGACTTTGCTTGGAGACCCAATTGAAGTTGGCTCGACTGTGAAGGCGCTATCACAGACTCTTCTGATGATTGGGGTATTCATATCTTCAGTGAAGGCAAACATGGGTCACCTGGAGGCTGCAGCCGCTGGTGTTGGGATTCTTTCATTGATTGCAACCTGCTTAGAAGCAACAACGAAAGCTCCAAACGGACAATTGTGAATCATTAATCCTCACCTAGTATCGATGCTACAGTTGCATTTCCAGGTCACCCTGCCTTGTAATCAGGCGACCCCAACGATCCTAGCAACATGTGGCAGAATTAATTCGTTTGGTGCGAGTGGTACAATATCACACAGTGCAATTGCAACCCGAGATTGTTGTTGCTAACGATTCTTGGC
>NW_008705679.1:7491-12496 GCF_000186865.1 Aureococcus anophagefferens
GGTGGGCGCTGTGGCTATGGCTCTGTGTGCATCAGAGGAAAAAGCACTATGATCGGTGCAGTGCGTGTGTATGAAGTCAAATATGGGCCACTTAGAGGCGTGCGCAGCTGCTGCGGGTCTGTTGTCTCTCATACTTGTACCCCTGCGCCTGAACATGGTCGCAGTGAACGCTTAATTTAATTAGTCAGCTTGGGTTAGCGAAGCATACAACAGAAACATTTCTTTCAAATGCCAGGTTGAGTCATCTGTCAATGACCTGTTTGCATTGTCAGATAAACGTTGAGCCAATGATGGGAATCGCACACTCCAGGACTAGTATGGGTCGTTTTAGCGCATTTGGCTTTAGCGGAACTATTGCCCATGGGTGCTTCACAACCATTTCTAGCTCAAGGTCAAAGACCAACATTCGAGGTGCCTTTTCTTTTCATCGTTACCAACGGAGAAATCATGGGGAGAAGCATGTGGACGCGAGCGAGCCATCCACTGAAGACGACACTTCCTTTTTAGACATGGGAGTTCACTCCAGGTGCCTTGTCTGAATAACTGATCAAATCAATGTGCAATTTGGCATAGACCTACCAATCACTTGAGTTTTTGAAATTCCGACACTGCGCTTGCTTGCTGCGGACCTATCCTAACACACTAGTATCCCAAAAAACGAGTCGCATGTGGCGCTTAAGAAGATTGTGCAGAGCTGCGTTAAGGAATATGATACAAATGCGACGCCCCCGATCGAAGATATGGTACCAATTTCGCTGAACTAGGGAAGTGCGTCGGTACCGATGCTTGCGTTCATGTATGATGGGACAGAGTCGGGGACTGGAATGGCAATAGCATGATGATTTCACTCTTCAGTAACCCGATACATGCTGCGGAAGCCCCCAGTCATTCACTCGGTTTGGAAAGAACGATCTTGATAGGCACTTGCTTCACATCATGCTGGGGAGCTCCTTGAGCTGGCACATGAGTCCCCCATATGCATAGTTGGTGACTCTCTTGGGGCTGAAGTTGGTTTGGAGATAGCTAAGATATTACACTTTAAGGCAGTCCCATGTTCGTGTGTTATGATTGATCCGAGTCCACCCACAGACTCTTTGAGTAACGAGAAACACTACATTGGACATCTCCTCGGTGGGATTTTTTCCCTTACTGCAGCAGACTATCTGGACTAGCATTCACCACATCAGATATCGAGCTACCAAAGAATTGTGAAACTATCACGCGCAGTGTCTGTAGAAGATCTCTCATATGATGACTTTGCTGGTTCAATGTCGAAGCCAGATTACAGCGTCATAATTGCTGCTACTAGGGGTATTCTAAATATTTCTAAATAGCACACATGGGCTGATGAGTACTGAAGATTTCCTACGGTCACAACGCCCGGTTTTCCTGGGAGGGTCCTTCTCTTTTTGTGTGAGTATGGTCTAGATTTTTATGAAATGTATAGTGGTGTCCTTCTTAAACAAAGTCCAATGCTATCCAATGACCATGGTTGAGGCTGGCTGCAGCGACACCTCACAGGCAAAGTATCTACACACCTGCTAGCCGGTAGCCACTTTGCCATTAATGGAATCGGTGCATTGGGTCGATAAAATCACTCAAAGATTTTGAAAGAAATTGAATCTCATCTATTGGAACTCAGTGTCACGCCTCGCTCCAACAATTCATCTCCAGCGAGGATGTAGGTTCCGCTCGGCGAGTTGAGTATGGAAGCAACTCTCAATGGGCTTTGGTAGACGGCGCATGATTTGATACAATCGAGCAATCGTGTGGCCTTCTATAGTGCATGCTCTACAAACTTGAAGTATAGCGCTTTGGAGAGCCTCCTCCAAAATGGTCGTTGCCGTCATTTGAGTGGAAGGATCGCGATTGTTTTGCGGAAGGGATTGGTTGCTGCAGTGGCGTTGTTGTTACTTAGCCGGATGTCAACTGTGATCCCGCTGAACGCATTCCTGACGCGCTCCGAGTTTGCGCAATAGTTGGACCTTCTGAGACCACACAGCGTAGTGACGCACAAAGAAAATGCTGTCACATAAGAGTCTGCTCTTCGGGCAATACCGGTGCTTATAACATCTAATAGCCAGATCCAGGCATTCATCGATGCGGTAGTCTCGGAGTGGTGACATACTGTATGCCAGCCACTCAACTGAACGCGGGGAGACATCGAGTTTATCTTCGGTGCACAGGGATCGACCGCCAAGCTCGTGACTGTATGTCACGCGACAGCAGTTTCAAGCGCGTGCTGCGTCGCAAACTTGCTGTGACTGACACCTCGGGACGTCTGCGTTATGCACGCGCCGCTGCTCTCACCCAGAGGATTTTCAGGGAATTTCCTCGCCTCTTTGATTGCAGGCGCATCAATCGTATTCGGAGGCAAATGAAATCCTTAAGTAACATGGTAAGCAAGTATGCATTCCTGAGAGACCCAAGAACACCTCATGTCAGGTACACTTCAATTCCGACTCTTTTTGTGGCCAAGGTTCCTTAATTTCATCCGGTTGAAATTGTCCAAATATGTTCACTATGAGTTTTACCTTGGAGAGGTCCAGTTGTATTGCCTATTTATGCAACAGGTCTAGTCATAGCATCGCCAAATCGCAAGGATCGTGCAAATTGTTGTATCAGTGGCAGTCAGGAAGAGTCAATGCATTCGGTGAGCTCCGGTGTTGAGAAGCGCGTGATTTATGTTCCTGACACGGCGGGGCAGGTTGGCCCAGTCATCACAATCTAATGAGATGGGACTGCGGTTCAAGCAAACGTCGAAGGGCAAGTGTTCATACACCCCCCATGGCTCTCCTCGTGGCGTGCTACAGGTGATTCTGGATTTATTTCAAAAGAGGGCCACCTTGGTCTATCGGCATGAGTGAACAGATGAATCCTTCGCGCTGGAGTTGGTATCGACCCGCTCCTGATAGAAGATCTTGTTGGATCGACCACATCCTGCCTTGTTTTCCCCGTTCCACATGCGCAGCTTGGTGAGGCAATTGGCATCGCTATAGGGAGTCCTGAGACATGTACTCTTCATGACTTGCGTTTAAGTTGCACACTTGGTGATTAGGACATGGGCATTGATGCACTGCCACAATGCTGCATTCCGGACATGATCATTAATTCATGATCACCGCAATGCATTCACCAAAACGCCGAGAGCAATTATGCAGGCCTCGCTGAATACTTTGGTATCGCAATCCTCAGTACGGATGATCCAGTTACCTACACTCATGATGACGCTTGTGGCAAAGTCATTCCTATGTGCACAGTATGAAGAGAGTCTTCGATTCCGGAGCATACTTGCGTTTTGTCCGTCGTGTCCTCGGTTGTGTCCGAAACTCTTGGGGAGGATCTTTCGGTCAAAACAAAGTTGATGTCGGCTGGGTTCACGTCTATAATGACGACAAGAGCTATCACAGCTTTAAACGAAGAGCTGAAGACTGCATTGCCATCCACACTCACATTCGACCACCCAACAATCGATGAGATAGCCACGTTCGTGCTTTGTGCTGGAATCGAAACAAATCTGA
Source organism: Aureococcus anophagefferens (assembly GCF_000186865.1). Lineage (NCBI taxonomy): Eukaryota > Pelagophyceae > Pelagomonadales > Pelagomonadaceae > Aureococcus > Aureococcus anophagefferens. The sequence continues at coordinate 11,013 of NW_008705679.1, forward strand.
CTGTATCGAGATCGATGACCCGGACAACCTGTGCCGTGGCGAACCTGAACTTCTTGCTACCGTTGTGTTCGCGTAGTCCTGATATGCTGCGCACTACCATAGCTCGGCGTGGAATTTCGTCGAGGAGGTTCCCAATGACACGGTGCACAGGAGCCAGTAGTGTGTAGTATGGTTCGTTTATTGATGACAATTCTTTGTTCTCTAGCGAGCGCCTAGGTATTTCAAGAAGTGATTTGAAACACATGAACACCTAGCAGTTAATGCTACTTGAATGCTGCAGTGCTCTGCACTTGACACGATGTTCGAACATGGATCAAGCAGGTGTCTTCATTGGTATTTGTGGAATCTTAGATTAGAGCTCGATCGTTCAAAATGTGGGTGGGTTACCCTGTTTTCTGTTGGGCACAATGATGTCCGTTGCGGCAGGGCGTATTTCATATCATTTCGGCTTGATTGGACCTTGCTCCTCAATTGACACGGCGTGTTCTTCTGCTCTTGTCGCCTTCCACTTCGCTGCAGGCGCGAAGCTCCGTCACGAATGCATGCGAGCTATAGTTGCATCTGTTGGTCTGCTCTCGGAGTGCAGCGTTGCTTTGTTTGATGCAGCTGGCATGCTTTCACCTCGTGGTTGATGCCATGCATTTGATTCGAACGCTGACGGTTATTGCCGGGCAGAAGGTTGCAGTGCGCTGGTTTTGTGCGTGTCTGAGGAGATAAACTTCAATATTTAGTCCATATCAATAAATTCTGCTGTGCAGTAAGATGGGCCCAGTGCCAGTCTCACAGCACCAAACGGCGGTTCCCAAAAGCGTCTCATCAAAGCGGTGTGAAGTTAGTTTACTTTGCGATCTTGTCTCGAAGCCCATGGAACCGGCACGAAACTTGGTGATCCAATCGAGGCGCGCGCTCGAAGTGCCGCAATTGTGTGAGAAGATTTTAGAGTCCAGGTGGGTGCAGCTGCTGGTGCTTTGTGCAAGAGGACCAATGACGCCCCACAAACAGTCCAATGCGTCTCCCTGAAGTCCAGCATGGGTCACTTGGAGGCGTCAGCAGCTGCTGCAGGCCTGACATCAATCGTATTCGTGCATCTTGCTATATCTGTCACTACACTCAACGTTCAGCTGAGACGGCTTCTAATGAGATCGCACCCAGATAATCAATTTTCAAACCCAGACTGAACCCGCATTTGGGTATGGTGGTATCCGCTTCATTTTTAATGCCTGTAGAGCTCGCGGCGGTATCACAGGCAGGACGATTTTGCCCGTGTCGGCTGAGCTCGTTCGGCTTTAGCGGGACCATCGCCCACGCAATCTTTGCTATGTCAGAAACTTTTTGTCAGTAAATGCGGTAAAAGCAATGGATGTTTAGCGGACGACACATCAACTTTCGCCAAATGAAATCTAGGGAAGTGCTACCCATATTTACACGACAATCCCACCGCTGTGAAGTGCCCTTGCAGGAACACTTCTTATGAGGTGTCATCT
>NW_008705679.1:12912-14844 GCF_000186865.1 Aureococcus anophagefferens
ACGCCATGTTTGATAAGTATAGCAGATTGGGAGCCCGTGGCTTTGTGAAGCAGTAAGTGCCACCTAGCGACATCTGGTTTAGGCGCCAAGAAAACGTAAAGGCATAAGCCACAAAATGATCAAAAGAAGCACAATATGAAGTTATGCGGGACAAACACGACAGATTATTCACAATGAACATGTAAGCTGCATCAGTTTTGTGAAAAGGGACAATGCTTCAACGTCAGCTCCAAGAAAGAAATTCATGGTGTCGTTTTTGCAACGGCACCATTGGTGAATTCTGGATGCCTCAGACGTATGAGGAACACCCAAGGTTGCTATCAAAATCATCGTACAACTTTGACTCGAGCGGGCGCCTGGCAAGAATCGAAATTTCTTTCTGCGTCATGATTGCGGTTGAGCATCAACGCATCGGCGCGTGATTCGGTGATTAATTTCTCACAAATGACAAAGAGCCGTTCGTAATATAATCGCCAAGAGACCTCAAATTTTCATTCTGTTGTGCACGTCCCTCAAAATGAAAATTATGCGCATTCAATGGGATAGATTGGCATTGTCATCTGTTCCCTAAAAAAAACGATTCGACCTTGTTTGTTGGATGGCACAGATTTCAAGCGCAGGCTAGAAACAGAAGTGACCTTTATGATGCGAAAGGAAGATGACCCACCTTACTAGACACACGCGGCATCAACGAAAATTTCTGGCGTGTCCTTATCGCAAGGACTGGTGTTCTTCGCTGCTAAAGTGTCCCCGTTGCATTCTCTCCTCAGATTTGCATCAGCTTTGTGCAGCAGGGTCAAAATGGCAACAGCACGGTTGCAAACGGGCACACACTAGATATCATGCCTCTAACCGCATGCTTGGTGTCGAGTAACGTGAAGTGCTTAATTTGGAACTCGAGAGTGAAAATGCCGGTCATATCATAAAAGGAGCTCATGTAGGACGACCCAATTCATCCAGTACCCGGGTTATGCAGCCTTTCCTAAACTGGGCTTAAGTGATGGTAAATAGCGGATTTCATGCGGCAGTAGCTTCTTGAAGAGCTCGGCACAATCATAGACACGCAAATTTCACTGATGTCCGCCGGATTGGACTCAGTCATCGCACCCGAACTCGTCAAGGCAATGTCTGAACAATTCACGATGGAGTTATCAGCAACAGTACTGTTTGATCATCCTACGATCGATGCCCTAGCTAGTTTCATTTCTGGAACACCTTGTACAGTCGAGCCCGATCATGGCTCCTCCCTGTTAGCGCCACATCAATAGGGGGCACGAACAACCGGGTGACCAGGACAAGTTGAATTGTTTCACTTGTTTTGATTTTTGTTGCCGGGATTTCTTTTCACGAACGGTCAATTCACAAACCTCGTAATGCTGGCCTTGGTAACGAATTTGGTCGTGCCTGTATCGTGATGGCATGACGTGTAGGGAAATCCTCCTTCTCCGACCAGATATGGATCCATAGTCGTGGTCGCATCAGATGCAACCTCGTTTGGGATCTCGACGACGGAGGCGGAGACTATGAATCCATAAATGGTGCTACTTCTAGATAGCAGCCATTCTATGTTTGATGTGTTTAATTGTTAAGGAAATTCGGCTGTCGGTTTTTTCCTAGGTGCCGGCGGCAGTCTTTCAAGCGAGACCGGTAGTGATAAAGCAAATCAGTCTCGGACATGCTCGAAGAGCACGCTGTCAGTATATGCTGGGACCTCGGGGGCGCTATCGGTCGCGTCTGGTTGAGTCTCCTACACGCTGGGTTTCACGGGCCCCTGTTTGACACTCGACACAGCTTGTTCATCATCACTGGTGGCATTGCACTTGGCCGCATCCTCGATCATGCTATTTGAATGCCTTCATGCTGCAGCTTCCGGCGTCGGAATGTTGACAGAAATGGTGTCGTTGGCATTTTCAGCGGCGGGAATGCTCTCGG
>NW_008705680.1:0-1332 GCF_000186865.1 Aureococcus anophagefferens
GCTGCTCGGAGTGCTGGCCTCTTTTGAATTGCTGTGGATCGGCACGAGCATCATTTATTGGCGGCGGCACTTCTCTCACCGCACGCGCCGGCTCTCGGCGCGATCGCCGAGCTTTCGCAAACGTCCCAGTCTCCGAGAGGACTTCCGCGAGGAGGCCGCGCGGATGCTGACCGACTTTCGCGGCTCGCTCAAACGCGTGCTCGAAGTGACGGCGCCTTCACCGCGCGCAAGCTTGATTCGGGAGAGCACCAGCTTTTCGCCATCGGAGGTCTTCTCCGCCGCGGCCGCTGCCCTACGGAAACGGCCGAGCCTCGCGTCGGCGTCAACGCAGTCCAGCCGCAGCCTCGCGGACGCGTCTGCCGCCGCCGCCGCTGCGACGACCGATACGACGACGCCCGCTGGTGGCGCGCCCGCGGCGGTAGCAGCAACAGCTTCAGGCGGTATCTCTCCTGGCACGGCTTCCGCGCTCCACGCGCACGCGATGCGACGCCTCTCCTCGCGCGGCTCGATGAAAAGCGCCTCCTCGCGCTCGCGCTCGTTCTTCTCCCGCGCCGACAGTCGCGGCTCGATGAAACGCCTCTCCTCGCGCGCGCGCTCGATCTTCTTTCGCGCCGACAGTCGCGAGGAGTTCGGTGACGCGGACGAGGAGGAGGAGGAGGACGAGGAGGACGACGACGACGAGGACGAGGAGGACGAGGAGCCGTTGTCGCCCGCCGTCGCGGCCGAGGCCCTCGACATGAACCACGTGCGTCTGTCCCTCGCGCAGTACGTGTGGGGCGCGCACTTGTCGCCGTGCCGTCGATCCTGCTGCTCGTCGTCGGTTTCGCGCAGCTGCTGCTGGCGACGGTGCTGCGCCGCCTCCGGCTGCTGCGCCGCCCGACCGACGCGGAGCTCCACTCGACGGCGTGCGACCTGCTGCTCGAGTCGTCGCTCGCGATCCAATTCCAGGTGCTCCGCGCGGAGGAGTCGGGCGACGAGGTCGGCTCCTTCGTGTGGACGCCCTTCCCCTTCATGGTCGACGACGCCGAGTCGGGCGACGTCGCGCCGGCGGGGCGCGAGGGCACGCTCTTCTCCGTGGACGTCGACCTGACGCGGCGCGCCATCCTCAAGGCGACGCTCAACGAGGAGCGGCTCGGGCTCCCCGACCTCGTCGCGCTGCTCGCGCACGCGCTCGCCGCCGACCAGCATCCGAAAGTCCACGCCTACGCCAACTGGGCCATCGACCCCGACGACGGCGTCGGCCACCCGTACCTCCGGCGCACGTCGGTGGTCACGGCCCTCTACAACCACTTCGGCAAGGCGAACGCGCCGTGGATCATGGGCCTGCTGCTC
>NW_008705680.1:1382-2546 GCF_000186865.1 Aureococcus anophagefferens
GGTCGACTCTGAGGATCCCTTCTGCGTCGAACGCGAAACAATTCGGGATACCACGTATTCCCGAGCAGCTGCCCGTCCGTCGAGTCTTATCGCGGGATCGCCTCGAGCCTCGTTACGGCCCGAGTCTTATCGCATCGCCGTCAGCATGCTCTCGTCGCTGCTGCAGCAGCCCGCGCCGCCGCCGGCCAGCGAGCCCGACGCCGTGTCTCCGGCGACGCTCATGAAGGAGAACGGCAGGAGTCGCAGCGCCTCGTCGTGGCGCGAGGCGGACCTGAGCCCCATCGCTGTCATCCACGAGCTCATGCACGGCGCCCACTGCCGCCACGCGTCCTCCGTGCAGCGCCTGGGCGCGAAGCCCATCCTGCACACGTCGAGCGAGAGCCTGGCGGACTTCGCGGACCACGTCGACTTCGAGCTGGCCGACGGCACGATGGATTACTGGTCGGGCTGCCCGCACTTCGCGGAGGGCGGCGCGCCGGCGTCGCCCCGATGCACCTTCGTGCCGGGGTCGCCCCGCTGCGCCGGGTCGCCCCGCACGCCGGGCTCCTTCGCGCGGCGGCGCTGCGGCGACCGCGCGGCGCCGCGGCCGGGCCCGGCGACGCCGCAGCGGGGCTGCCCGCCGGCGGCGCCGCGGCCGCCGTCGCCGGGCCACGGCGTGCGGCCGCCGTCGCCGGGCCACGGCATGTTCTTCTCCTTTGACGACGGGGACGCGACGCCGCGCCTCCCCGTCTTCGGGGCCGCGTGACGACGCCGCCGGCTCCCGGCGACCCGGCGCCCGCGCCGCTCGCCGTCGGACCCCGCCACAGAACGCACGCGACATCCGCGATCTCTTTAACACCACTTCTTAGCTCTTCTGACCTCGACACTAGCGAGAAGACCGCGACCTCTGAAACACAAAATTTAGGCAGCTACTGGGCCGCCGCGACGCACGTCGCCTCGTGCGCGGCGACCGCGTCGAAGCCGCCGCGGAAGCCGCAGCCGCGCTCGCACTCGTACTCGACCTCGCGCGCCTGCCGCAGGGCGCGCTTCTCGGCGATGAGCTCGAGGCCGAGCTCGAGCTTGTTGAAGAACCACGTCGTCAGCGCGAGGCGGTCCGCGCGCGACGGTAGGACCGCGTGCTCGAGCGCCGACCGGAAGACGAGGAGGCGGTCGTGCCGCGGCGCG
>NW_008705680.1:5598-8894 GCF_000186865.1 Aureococcus anophagefferens
AAAAGCGTCCACGCTTCGAGACCGTTCCGAGAGATGATCGCTCGTCCAAAAATCAGCCGAAACGAGTGGAAAACGGCCGAGATCGGAGCCTTTGAAGTTGGGAATTTCGCTCTCTTGTGCTTCCCTGAGATGATCCGTCCAAAAATCAGCCGAAACGAGTGGAAAACGGCCGAGATCGGAGCCTTTGAAGTTGGGAATTTCGCTCTCTTGTGCTGCCCTGGTGAAGACCTCGGGCTCCGCGAAGATGCCCAAGGTCTCGGCGACGGAGTCGCCGATGGACCGCGTGAACGCCGTGCCCGGCGTCTCCAGCGAGTCGTCCCAGACGCGCGGCGGGTCGCCGACGTCGTCGACCTCCTCGCCGAGCTTCACGTCCCACGACTCTCCCAGCGGCCGCCGGCCGTGGACCTGGTCGAAGCTCAGGACCCGGGCCCCCTGCTGCTTGACGCGCTCGCGCTCGTCGGACCGGTAGGGCGTGTGGTCGAAGCTCAACGCCTCGCAGCCGACGCCGCCGTCCTCTGTCGCCGTGCCGAGCATCGTCCGCGAATCGCCCACGTTGCTCACGTAGAGCGTGCCCCGGTCGCAGAAGACAGATATCGCCGTCGTGCCGCTGTACATGTCGTCGATGCCCGACGTCGACAGGCGCTCGTTCGTGACGACGTGCGCGTCCCGGAAGGACTCGCGGACCGCGGCCTCGTCGGCGGTGCCGTTGATCTTCAGCGACTGCTGGAGCAGCGCGGGCACGTTGTCCCGCGCGAACTCCGCGCACTCCGTGCCGTGGGGGCCGTGGCCGTCGAAGACGGCGAAGAGGTGCGTGCCCTGGCCGAGCCAGTCCGTCTTTACAAAGTACGCGTCCTGGTTCCGCTTGTCGGGGTCCGACGGGTAGTGGCCGCGCTGGGTCATCGTCGCGAAGTTGAGCAAATAGCCGTTGCCCGCGTCGACGCGCATGGCCTCCGAGGCGACGATGCCCTTCTTGAGCTCGAGCTCGCCCTGGGGCGCGTCCGGGAAGTGGTCCTCGGCGTCCTTCGGCCACTGCGCCGGGAACTGCGCGCGCCGCTCCTCGATGGACGCGTCGGGCCCGAGCCGCGGCGGCGACGGCGCCGGGGCGGGCGGCTTCGCCTTGGGGGCGGCGCTGCTCAGGCCCCCGACGATGGACATGCGCTTGAGGATCGACGGCCGCTGGTTCCCGGACGACATGGTGGCGCGCGCCGGCGGCTAGCCCGGCGCGCTCGCCGCGGCTCACGCGCGCGGCGCGGGCGCCGGCGGGCGGCCGGAACCGCTACGCGGCCGGCCGGACGACGCTGCCCGCGGCGGCACCAAAACGACGCGGGAACTAGGTGGCCATAGGCTGCCCCGCGGAGAGACAACTCGGGCTGGAGTTGTAGAGAGTTGTGTCCTTCACCAACTTGCAGCTCAACATTAGCTTGCGCAATATTACTCGAGGCGAATGAAGCTGAGGAAGACTCTGAGCGCGTGACCGCACGCAATGCCGAGCGCCGATGACGATGCTGCGCACGTCCTGCGCATCGGCGGCATGACCTGCGGCCACTGCGTCGGCGCCGTGACGTCGGCGCTCGAGGGCGTCGCCGGCGTCGCCCGCGCCGACGTCGACCTCGAGCGCGGGCTCGCGACCGTCGCGGCGGCGCCCGGCGCGTCGCTGGCGCTGGCGGACCTCGTCGACGCCGTCGAGGCGTCGGGCTTCGACGCGAGCGACGCCGCGGGCGGCGGCGGCGCGGCGACGACGCAGACGCTCGCCGTCGAGGGCGGCCAGTGCGAGACGTGGGTCCGCGAGGCGCTCGAGGCCGTCGACGGCGTCGAAGCCGTCGACGTGTCGGTGCAGGACGGCACGGCGGCCGTCGCCGGCGCCGCGGACCCGGCCGCGCTCGCCGGGGCCGTCCGCGCGGCCGGCTACCATTTGGCGGGCGACGCGCCGGAGAAGAGCGCCGCCGCCGCGCGCGAAGCCGTCGCGGCGACACCAAAAGACGGCGACGACGCGACCTGGAGCGTCGTCGAGCTGCGCGTCGAGGGCATGACCTGCGCGGCGTGCGCGTCGCGCGTCGCCAAGGCGCTCCGGTCGCTCGGCGTCGACGACATCTCCGTGAACTGCGTCACGGACGTCGCGACGTTCCGCGCCCTCGGCGCGTCGCCGGCGCTCGTGACACGCGCCGTCGCCGCCGTGAAGCAGGCGGGCTACGCGTCGTCGCCGGACACGGCGCGCGTCGAGGCCGAGGGCGAGAAGGCGGCGAGCGACGACCCGCACGTCGCGAAGACGACGCTCGCGACCAAGGGCATGATCTGCCCGAGCTGCCCGCCGCGCATCCAGCGGGCGCTGAAGCGGCTCGACGGCGTGCGGGACGTCACCGTGTTCCTCGTCCTCGACGCCGTCGAGGTGCTCTACGACGCGCGCATCGTCGGACCGCGGCTTCTGGCGCACCGCCTGTCGCAGCTCGGCTACGACGCGAGCGTTCAAGCCGACGACGATGGTGTGGACGTCGCCGGCGAGGAGCGCGCGCGGAAGCTGGCGCGCGTCGCCGAGGTCCGCGCGTTCCGGCGGCGCGCGGCCGTCGCGTTCGCGCTCGCGGCGCCGGTCTTCGTGGTCATGATGCTCGTGATCCCCTACGGCGCGCGCGACGCCGTGCTCGCGCTCCAGTCCAACGCGCTCGCGGGGCGGAGCCGCTACCTCGCCGTCGAGGCGCTCGGGTCGCTGCTGCTCGCGACGCCCGTGCAGTTCGTCCTCGGCTTCCGGTTCTACGTCGGCGCGTTCAACAGCCTGCGCTACGGCACGGCGAACATGGACGTGCTCGTGGCGCTGGGCACGTCGGCGGCCTACTTCTACTCGATCTACGTGCTCTACGAGGTCTCGGGGAACCGGCCGTGCTGCCGCAAGTTCCGACAGTGCAGCGACGGCGGCGGCGGCCACGGCCACCACGGGTCCCACGCGGACGACGCGGACTGCGTCTCGGGCCACCACTTCTTCGAGACGTCGTCGGTGTTGATCGCCTTCGTGCTGCTGGGGAAGTTCATGGAGGCCAAGGCCAAGGGCCGCACGTCCGAGGCGCTCCAGGCGCTGCTGAGCCTCCAGCCGAAGATGGCGACGGTGTCGCACACCATGGACGACGGCGGCGACTACGAGGAGGTCGTCGACGCGGGCAGTCTGAGTCGAGGCGACGTCGTCAAGATCAAGCCCGGCGAGGCCGTGCCCGCGGACGGCGCCGTCGTGAGCGGCGAGTCGAACTGCGACGAGAGCATGCTCACGGGCGAGTCCATGCCCGTGGAGAAGCGGCCCGCCGACGACGACA
>NW_008705680.1:13171-14221 GCF_000186865.1 Aureococcus anophagefferens
GCGTCGCGGACGACGGCGACGGCGACGCGCTCGCGGACGCGCTGCTGGACGCCGTCGGCGTCGCCGAGGGCGGCTCGGAGCACCCGCTCGCGTCCGCGCTCGTCGCCACGGCCGCGGAGGCGCGGGGGCGGCGGGGCTGGCGGGGCCCGCGATTCCGCGTCGTCGCCTTCGACGCGCTCGTCGGCCGGGGCGTCTCCGCGGCGCTGCGGCGCGCGGACGACGCCGCGGCGCCGGAGCTCGTGCTCCACGTGGGCACGCGGGACCTCGTCGCCGCGGCCGGCGGCGGCCGCGGCGCTCTCGGGCCCGAGCGCGACGCGCGCGCCAAGGCCCTCGAGGCCGACGGCGCGACGGTCGTCTTCGTCCACGCGGCCGTCGGCGGCCGGCGCCTCGTCGCCGACGACTTCAAGGCGACGGCGAAGAAGCCGCCGCCGGCGGGGTCGGGGGACGTCGTGGGCATGATCGGCGTCGCCGACATTATTAGGGACGAGGCCGCGCGCGTCGTCTCCCACCTCCAGTCGAACCTGGGCATCGAGGTCTGGATGCTCACGGGCGACAACGAGCGCACGGCCCAGGCCATCGCGCGCCAGTGCGGCATCTCGCGCGTGCTCGCCAAGGTGCGGCCGGACGACAAGGCGCGGAACGTGACGTCGCTCATGGACCAGGGCCACGTCGTCGCCATGGTCGGCGACGGCGTCAACGACTCGCCGGCGCTCGCCGCGGCCGATCTAGGCGTGGCCATCGGCGCGGGCGCGCAGATCGCCGTCGAGACCGCGGACGTCGTGTTGATCCGGAGCGTGCTCGACGACGTCGCGACGGCCATCGAGGTGAGCCGCGCGACTTTCGGGCGCATCAAGGCGAACCTCTTCTTCTCGCTCGCCTTCAACGGGTTGGGCATCCCCATCGCCGCGGGGGCGCTCTACCCGTTCCTCGAGGTGCGGCTCCCGCCGGAGGTCGCGGCGCTCGCCATGGTGCTCTCGTCCGTGTCCGTCGTCGCGTCGTCGCTGTCGCTGCGGTCCTACAAGCCGCCGTCGGCGTCGCCGCGCGCCGGCG
>NW_008705681.1:0-1661 GCF_000186865.1 Aureococcus anophagefferens
GTGAGAGCCGGCACATGCTCAGGTGCAAAGTGAACCTGAAGTCCTGTGGCTGCCCGCGGCCGCCTAGTTGACGCGAGGCTTGACGCGCGAGTTCCAAAGCCTGCTGCTCGTCGAAGGTATTTTAGAACATGTGAAGTTGAAGATCTTCTGGACGCGAAATTGCGCCGGCCCCCCGCGCCGACGTCCGCCGCGCGCCGACCCTGCCCGACGCGACTCGCACAGGGACGACGCAGGCGCGCGCGGCCGGAGGAGAGGTCGCGGACGCGCGCCGTCAGATGCGAGTGGTTAGAGCCCCCGGGGGCCGCCGCGCGTGTCGCGCGGGGCCGGCGGGCGCGTCGCCGCGGAGGCGCGCCTAGGCCGCGAAGCGCTGGAGCCGCTTGGAGCGGAGCGACGCGGGCGACAGGTCGAAGCGCGGCGCGCCCGGCGCCGGCGGGGCGTCGTCGTCGCGGAGCGGCGCCGTCGTCGCGCCGAGGCGCGGCGGCGGCGGCGCGGCCGCGGCCGCGACGGCCGCGACGTAGTCCGGGTAGGCGCGCGGGAGGAAGTCCTCGACGGAGATGGTCACGGGCACGTCGGCGCCGTCGGCGGCGACGAGCTGGAGCGCCGCGGGCACGAGGCCGTCGCGGATGTCCTCGAGGAACGACAGGTGCGCGTCGTAGGAATGGAGCTCGGGGTAGCGCGCCGGCGCTTCGAGGTCCGCGAGGCCGACCACGGCGCCGCCGGGCCGCGGGCGCTTGCGGGAGGACGCCGCCGGGAATGTGGCTCCGGCGGCCGGGGGGGGCGGCGACGCGTCGCCGCCGCGCGGAGGCCGCGCGCCGTCGGCGGCGGCCGCGAGCGTGAAGCCGTCGCCGAAGAGGCGCACGGCGAAGGCGAGGCCGCCGCGCCAGGGCCCGCGGTCCACGTGCCGCCGGAGCGGCCGCCCGTCCTCGAGCGTCAGCTCCCGCTCGCCGCCGCCGCCGCCGCCGCCGCCGCTCCGGCCGACGAGCGCGTCGATGACGGCGCCGAGGGTCCGCGCGTCGTGCTGGACCGGCGCCTGCGTCTGCGTGTCCGCGTGCCAGAGGGCCGCCGCGCGGCCGACGCTGCCGCCCGACGCGCGCAGGTTCGTGTTGGCCTCCTCGCGGCTCGTGCACCCCGTCGTCACCATGTAGGCGAGCGTGTTCTCCAGCGGTATGGCCTCGACCTGGCGCGAGGACACGCCGGGGCTCGACGAGTCCATCGCCGCGGGGCCGCGAAGCAGCGGCGCGGCGAGATCGACGGACGAAGTGAGCTGGCCTCAAGCGCTCGGCAACTCGAAGGGGGTGGGTGAAGGCGAAGAATTTCAGCTGAGGCATCACCGGCATCGCGAATTTACGTTGCCGTGAGCGAGGCGTTGAGCGTAAGGAATGAAGCGCGCGATAAAAAGCTAGTGCTGCCCTGACTCCTCCGAGAGCTCTCCCTGTCAGGTCGAAGACATCGGCAGAGCGGACTCGCCGCGCCGCCGCGGCACCCACCGCCCACGCGCGTCGCGAACGACGCCGGCGCGCTCGCCGCACGCCGCCACACCGTCGCGCCGTCAGAGCTTCATCCCTCTTCGCGGCGAGCCTACCCGTCCCGCGTGCGCGCGTGCAACACATCAACATGTTCGGTTGCAGCTCTTCTGTCGCGAGGGAGACGAGGCCGAAGGA
>NW_008705681.1:2661-4087 GCF_000186865.1 Aureococcus anophagefferens
TCCGAGAGATCATCGCCCGTCCAGAAATGAGCCGAAACGAGCGGAAACTGACCGAGAGAGGCGCCTCGAAAGTCGGGAACCTCTTTTCCCGCCAGGCTCGTCCGGCGCGTCGACACGCGCGAGCTCTTCGCGCTCAAGTCGATGATGAAGAACGCCATGGTCGCCAAGAACCAGGTCGCGCACGTCCGCGCGGAGCGCGACATGCTGTCGCTGTCCGAGGACCCGGCCATCGCGATGCTCTACGACTCCTTCCAGGACAGCAGCCACCTCTACATGGTCATGGAGTTCCTGCCCGGCGGCGACCTCATGTCGCTCCTCGTCAAGCTCGACACGCTGCCCGAGGACGCGACGCGCTTCTACGTCTGCGAGATCGCCGCGGCCGCGCGACGCCCGCGCGGTCCAAAAAAAGAAAACACGCGACGACACGCGACACCCGTCGCAGGTCCAGGCGGTGCACGACCACGGCTACGCGCACCGCGACCTCAAGCCCGACAACGTGCTCATCGACCACGACGGCCACGTGAAGCTCACGGACCTCGGCCTCTGCACGCGCGTCGACGGCGACGGCGTCGTCTTCGAGGCCCTCGGCGGCGAGTGCCCGCGGACGCCGGACCGCGCGACGGCGCCGAGCGACCCGGGCTTCTCCGAGGTCGCGCCGCCGACGCCGCCGGCCTGCGCGTCGCCGGGCTTCGGCGACGCGGGCGCGTCGCCCGGCCCGAGCCGCCGCGAGCTCGCGTACTCGACCGTCGGCACGCCGGACTACATCGCGCCCGAGGTCCTCGCGCCCGTCGGCTACGGCCTGTGCCGAATTCAAATCTTCAACCCGACTTCAATGTGCGCGTATGCGACCGTTTCGACACAAGCCCTTCGGCTGGGCTTCGAGAACTCGACGAGAGCGATCGATCCGTCCAAAAATCAGCCGAATCGACTTCGATTTGACCGAGCTAGAGAATTCTCAAGTTTGGCCCCGACGTCCCAGCTCACTGGTTGATTTCCACACAGGCTACGGCAAGGCCTGCGACTGGTGGAGCCTGGGCGTCATCATGTACGAGTGCCTCGTGGGCTACACGCCCTTCTACGCCGACGACGCGAACGCGACGTGCCGGAAGATCCTCGAGTGGCGCAAGCACCTCGCGCTGCCCGCGGACGCGCGCGCGCGGCTCCGGCGGCCCTGCGTCGCGTTCCTCGCGGCGCTCCTCGCGGACGCCTCGGACCGGCTCGGCGCGCGGGGCGGCCTCGGCGACGTCGCGCGCCACGAGTGGGTGCGGTCCGTCGACTGGCGCGACCTCCGGACCGCGCCCGCGCCGTTCGCGCCGACGGGCGGCGCGGCGCTGCCCCAGCTCCTCGACGAGCTCAAGACCGCGCGCGCCGACGACGACCGCTTCCCCGGGCTCGTCGCCGCGGTCACGGCGAACTTCGACACGTC
>NW_008705681.1:8234-9850 GCF_000186865.1 Aureococcus anophagefferens
CTCGCGGCGTCGCGCGCGGCGGCGACGCACCGGAGCCGCGCCGCGGCGGCGGCGGCGGCGCGGTCCGCGGCGTCCGCGCGCGCCGTCGCGGCGTCGCCGCGCGCGCGCGCCGCGGCGACCTCGGCGCGGCGCGCGCCGTCGGCCTGGCTCGCCGTCGTCCGCGCGCGGCGCTCGGCGGCGCGCACGGCCGCCGAAGACCGCCGCGCCGCGGCCGCCCAGCCCGCGGCCGCCGCCGCGGCGAGGAGGAGCCAGACCTCGCGCGTCGCCGCGCGGAGCGCGGACGGCGCGCGGAGCGCGACGGCCGCGAGCGCCGCGAGGCACCACAGGAGCCACGCGACGCCGGTGAGCGCGAGCCGGCCGCCCGCGCGCGCGAGGCCCGCGCCCCCAAAGGCATTGTTTTGGAACGCATTTCCGATCCGCGTGTTCGCGACGGCGCCCGACGGCAGCGCCGCGTCGACGGCGGCGCGCAGGACCCGACCGCGGCCCAGGCGGCTGTCGGCGCGCGCCGCGCGCCGCCGGAGCCACTCGACCGCCGGCGGCTCGGCCGGCGACGGCACCGCGTCGTCGTAGGGCGGCGCGAGGAGCAGCTTCGCGACAAAGACGGCGACGAAGACGGGCCAGCGGGCGACGTGAGTCCAATAGGCCGCGGCGACGGCGAAGACCGCGAGGAGGAACGCGGCCGGCGCGGCCGCGTCGCCGCAGGCGCTCGCGGCCGCGTCGACGCGCAGGACCGTCGCGACGGCGTCGATCTCCGCGAAGACGGCCGTGTAGAAGAGCGCGCCGAGGCGGAAGACGATCGCGGAGCGGAAGAACGGGAAGGACGGGAACGACGAGAGCAGGAGCGCCGCCGCGGGGACGAGCGCGGACGTCGACGCCGCGACGTCGAACACGCCGGCGCTCGCGACGTAGGCCGCACAGAACGCGGCCGCGCGGTGCGCGTGGCGGTGGCAGGGCTTGCGGCAGCCGGACGCGAGCGCGTCGCCGCCGCCCATGGCGCACGTCTCGTCGTGCGCTTCGAGGGCCGCCGCCATCGTGAGGTATTCGTGCGACCCCGCGGCGCGGACAGGCGCGTCTCCGGGGGCCTGCCGGCAGAACTTGAGGCACGCGCTGCCGAGCACCCACCAGCGCTCCCAGTCGACGAGGAACGCGAACGGGGCGAGGCACTGGAGCGCGTACAGGCCGTGGTACGCGACGCCGTCGTAGAGGCCGGGCCGGAGCGCCGGCGCCAGTCCGAGGTTGCCGCCGCCCTCGCTCGCCCAGGTCCGGAAGCGCGCCGCGGCCGCGGCGGCCCAGACCTGGACGCCGACGGTCCAGGCCGCGCGGTCGCACGCGGCGACGAAGTTTTGCCGGGCCGCGGCCGGCGCGCCCCGCGGCCCGCGGGGCCCCGCCGTCGACGCGAGCGCCGCCGCCGCGCCGAGGAGGACGGGCCAGGACGCGAAGGCCGGCCAGGGGTACGCGCCGACGAAGACGGGCCGGGGCTCGCCGCCGTCGCGCGCGGCCGCGGCGACGGCGAGCGCGAGGCCGAGCTTCCAGGCCGCGACGGCCGTCGCGCCGCGCAGCGGGCCCTCGGCGCCCCGGGGCGCGGCGCGGCCGGCCACGTAGCGGCTGGCCGCGTC
>NW_008705681.1:13632-15429 GCF_000186865.1 Aureococcus anophagefferens
GGATCGTATATTGCGAGGGCCGTTTCGAAACGACGGTGCACCGAAACGGACCTCTTTAGAAGGGCGCGTGGCCGTCGTCCTTCTCGTAGCCGTAGGCCGTGTCGTAGGGGCAGCCCTCGGGCCGGCGCTTGCACCGGTCGAGGCACTCGCTCACGGCCATGTGGACGTAGCGGGCCCGCTCGTCGCCCCAGATGCAGTTCACCGTCGGGCACGTGCGCTGGACGTGGTGCGGGCAGCCGATCGGGCAGTCGTAGCTCGGCCGCGGGGGCCGCGGGTTCTTGAGGAGGCACATGGCCGTGTAGGTCGCCGCCGTCGCCGACGTGCGCGCCACGCGGAAGTCGCCGCCGGCCTTGAGGACGTTGTCCTTGTTCGACGCGGAGCCCGTGTCGCGGACGGGGTGGAAGAGCCGGTCCGGCGCGAGGGCACCGAGGGCCTCGAAGACGGCGGTGTCGACGGGCTTGGGGAGCTGGTACTCGTTCAGCCCCACCCAGTCGCTGCTGAGGTTGCCCATGGCGCACCAGGCCGTCGCGTTGCAGAGCGTTGGCACGGCCGTCTCGCTGTGGCCGTAGGAGGGCCGGGGCAGCCGCGCGAGGTCGTCGACGTGCTTCGCGAAGCGGCCGCTGTAGCGCACGATGGACCCGAACAGGAACGCCGTGTCGAAGGGCAGGCGCGTCCCGGCGAAGGCCGGCCCGTAGACCGCGTTCGCGTTCCAACCTGGGCGGGACGCGGGCGATTCGACGTCGCTTCGACGCGGGCGGTCCGCGCGCGCGCGTTCCAAACAAAAAGCATCCACGCTTCGAGAGCGCTCCGAGGGATGATCGCTCGTCCAAAAAGAGTGGACATCAAGAGCCTGTGAAGTTGGGCGCGTCGCGCGCTTTTCCCGCCCCGGTTCCGACTCCCGCCGCCGTGGACCGCGTCGTGCTTCGGCGTCCAGCCGACGCGCCAGGCGAGGAGGTCCCGGTGGTCGCGTTCGTCGTGGGCCTCGAAGAGGCCGCGCCAGTCGCCGCCCGTGAGGGCGACGTCGTGCTCGACGCACCAGCAGTAGTCGTAGGCGCCGCCGAGCTCCGCGACGGCGAGCGCGTACGCGAGCTGCTGGTAGTGGCTCTTGATGATGGCCTTGCGCGGCGTGATCGCGCGGTAGCGGCCGAGCATGTCCGCGAGGGACACGCCGAAGAACCGCGCGGCGCCGCTGAAGTTGCCGTAGCGCCTCGGCGCGTCGGCGAGCACGTCGCCGTCGTAGAGCACGACGAGGTCGTAGGCCGGCGCGCCGCGGAGCGAGTCGGCGAGCGTGCCGAGGATGCGCACGGTCAGCGGGTCCGCGACGTGCGTCCGGTAGAGCACGAGCCGCCGGCCCGTCGGCGCGCGGTCGGCGCCCGGCGGACTGTGGCGCGTGCCGGCGTCGACGTGCGCCGCCGTGCGCCGGTCGCGCACGTACTGGGCCACCTGCGCCCCGTGCTTCATGCGCGACACCTTGGCGGCCGCGAGCGCCGGCGCGAGCGCCATCCAGAGCGAGAGCCGCATCGTCTTTTTAGGTGGCCATTGCCAAGTGGGCAGCCTCGGCCTGGGGAATTGCCTGGGGGTGGGCAGCCCCGCGATCGTCGCCCGCCCGGGCCGGGCGGGCTCGAGACCGTCGCGGCGCACACGCGAGTTACGCCGCCGGCGAATTCAGAACTCCTTCGGCGGCGCCGGCGGCTCGCGCTCGAGCGCGGAGATCTTTATTGGCCCCGTCGTCCAGACGCCGACGTCCGTGGAGATGGCGAAGAGTTCGATGACCTGCGCGGGGGCCGCCGAGGTCGC
>NW_008705682.1:0-1186 GCF_000186865.1 Aureococcus anophagefferens
GCCATAGTGTCAAGATAGTGTTGAACACTAAGTTTAAGTTTTTTTTTATTAAAGGTTGATGATACTCGATTGCATCGAAATGGGGCCTCCGAGTTCGCCCGTCCCGGCGCCGCCGCCGGCGTCGGCGGACGCGGCGGCCGTGCGCGCCTACGCGACGACGCTCAAGGACCTGGGCAACGACCGCTTCGCCGCCGGCGACGACGACAGCGCCAGCGCACTCTACGGGAAAGCGCTCGACGCGTGCCACGGGTCCATGGGCGACCTCCGCTGCGCTGCGCTCTGCAACCGCGCGGCGTGCCACCTCCGCGCGAAGCGCTGGCGCGCCTGCGTCGCCGACTGCGACGCCGCGCTCGCGCTCGACGGCGCGCGGGCCAAGGCGCTCTACCGACGCGCGCGCGCGGCCGAGGGCCTCGGGGACCTCGCGGCCGCGGCCAGGGACTACAAGGCGTTTCTCGTCCTCGAGCCTCGGCACAAGGACGCGACGGAGCGCGCGCGCAAGGTGCGCTTCCGCTTCGCGATGCGGCGCCGCGACGCCGCGCCGCCGTCCGCGCCGCCCGCGTCCGCGCCGCCGCCCGCGCGCCGCGCGCCCCGCAGCGCCGCCCTCCAGGCCCGCGCCGGCGCCCGGCGACCTCGCGGAGGACTTCGACGCCTTCTCCGTGCGCGTGCGCCTCGCCGTCTCGTCGCTCGAGGACGTCGACGTCGCGCTCGTCGGGCCGTCGGGCCCCGCGCCGAACCCAAATCTTCAATCCGACTGCAGCGTGCGCGTGTTCGACCACCTCGACGCGAGTGCCTGTGGTCTCTGCGGAGAACTCGATGGGAGAAACGCACTCGTCCCGAAACGAGCCACGTCGACCTCGGTTCGACCGAGCTCCGAGAGTTCCGAAGCGTGGTCGGGACCCCCCGAACCAGCGGTTGATCTCGGCGCAGGTCGGGCCGCGCGTCGGCGGGCTGGTTCGAGCCCGACGGCGACTACGCGCCGTGGCGACGCCGGCGCCCGCCCCGTCGCCCGCGGCGAGACGCGCGTCCGCGGACGCCCGCGCCGCCCGCCGCAGGCCCTTCCACGCCGCCGGCGCGCGGCCGCTCGAGGCCGGCGCGCACCGGCTCGTCGTCTCGCGGCGCGGCGAGGAGCTCGCCGCGGCGGCGTTCGACGTGTCGCCGCCGCCGCCGCGGCCGCTGCCCTGGGCGC
>NW_008705682.1:2854-3929 GCF_000186865.1 Aureococcus anophagefferens
TGGGAAGTTCGCGCCCTTTTCCCGCCCAGGTCTGGCTCTACTCGCGCGCGGCGCTCCAGCACAAGGCCCTGCTCCGCGTCCGGGCGCCGCCGCCGGTCCTCGCGGCGCTCCGAACGTTCGTCGGCGACGCGGCGCCGCTCGAGCCCGGCACGTACCCCCGGGACCTCTTCAAGTCGCCCCAGGACCCGACGCCCGCCGACGCGTTCCCGACGCTCGAGGCCTTCGCGCGCGCCATGCCCCCGGACTCGCGGCGCTGCGTCCACGCCGGCGCGGAGATCTCGCTCCGCTGCTGCGAGGGGTTCCGCGACGGCGAGGCCCGGGCCTTCTCCGTCGCCGAGTTCCTCTCGCGCGGCCGCTGCGGCGGCGTCGCGACGGCCCTCCAGACCGTCGCCATCGACCACCACGTCGCCTTCAAGGTCGACGGCGTCCAGGTCGGCCTCGGCTCCCGGCCGCCGCCGCGGTGGCCCCCTCCCGGCGGCGGCGACGACTCGGACTAGGCGCGCGGCTCCCGTCTAGGAAATGGGCCGCGGTGATGCTCATTGCCCGACGTATACATATCATACACGATGCGGGCCACTCATGTTACGGTGCGCATCTCCCTCAATATGAAGTGTGCGCTCAGAGCCACCGATGTCCCAATTTGAACGTTAGGAGGTTGTTTTTGGCACATTTAGGTTCATTTTTACTTCAACTTTACGGCAAGTTACCTTCTAGGAGACTCTTTTCGGGGCTGCTGAGCCGTCCAAAAGTGACCTTGGGAGCTCGATTGCGACCCTGCAGTGAAGTGATCAAAACTCGGATTCTGATAGCCTGGATTTAAAAGTCAACATTTTTGTTGAACTTCAGCACTTTTGTTGAAGTTAAATCTTGCGATTTCTTGACCCGAACCAGCGACCGCGCGCAAAAAGTCTTCGCAAACGTGCAATCAACGCGTGAGTATCATCAAGCTTGCTTTGATACGACCATTTAACCAATTTTGGCCGTGATTTCAGCCCGCGGACCTCCGCGACACCGCGCCCGCGCGCGCGGTCGACGCACAGCCTCTATGGAGGACTAATGACTCTGGCTCCGCCGG
>NW_008705682.1:5266-6947 GCF_000186865.1 Aureococcus anophagefferens
CCCTCCCTCCTCACACAGCACCACAGCCTGGCGGCGGCGGGGGTCTTTAATCTCCTCTCCAAGAGGTAGGCGGTAGACTACCCTCAGACAGCATGTAGTACTAACTAACTACCCCTGAGTCGCGACCTGCTCAAAATGAGTGGTCAAAACAGCTGCAACATAGGGTCAACGAAGCCTGTGAACCACCCGTTCTGGCCAATCGGCAGCTGGAGGGCTGCTCGGCCACGACCTCCACTAGGTCGAAATTTATGATTGAGCGTCAAAACCACTAGTTTGCTCGAGTTCGAGATCCAAACTGGCCGATAGAGCCAAAACAAGCATATTTCCGGTGGAATCGAGTGGTCTCCAGCGGCTCCAGGGGTACTACCCCCACTACCACTACCACTACCTAACCCCATTCTCAGAGCACTCATCTCAGATCATCATGACATTAGTTATCGTATTTTGTGCATGCCTCTTGCTCCTCTCTCGAAAGTCTTGTGGCATCCGAGGGCCCGCAGTGTGAACCACCGCTCGACATCATGCACGCAGCGGAGGAAGAAGCCTGAGGGAAGTAAGGGATTAGCTATAGGTTTGGTTGGGGTGGGGATGTTTTGGTCGCTGGACCCGCATGTTGTCATGCCAATGCTATTGGCTGCTAGTAACGTTCGGAACTTCGCTGGTACTACTAGGATTAAGCTAAGTTATAGTCATTTCTTACTGCCCATCATCGTGATGTTGCGAGGCGCATAGCAGGCGCATAAGACCAGCATGGCAGGCGCATAACAGGCGCATAGCAGGCGCATAGCAGGCGCATACCACCAGCATAGCAGCCACCAGGCGGCCCGGCCGCATAAGACCAGCATAGCAGGCGCATACCACCGACATAGCAGCCCGGCGACCGCCATCGACGACGACCCAGGCGACGACCGCCGGAGGTTACCGACGCTCGCGGAGCCCCTGCGAGCCACACAGAACCGGGATCCCCGCGCGCGCGACCCCGCCGGGCCGCCTAGCTACCTGGACCGAGGAGGGCGCCGACGATGCCAGGCCGAGATCGGCCAGCCGGCCGTGTCGTGCATGCTCGACGGCATCGCTGTCGCTTGCAAACATTTGCCTAATGATTTCTCAGGCCGTCCAAAAGTGAACTTCACAGCTCGCTTCCGCCACTGACGCGGAGTCCGTCTGCGCGTTTGCAAGCGTCGTCCGAAGACACCGCCTATTCGGAATGGGCCTACCTCGACTCGTCGCAGTGTCCCTTTAGTTCGGCCTTTTGCTCTGCACACGAGTAGCTTTGCGTTGGTTCAGCCACGCGAAGTCGCCGGACAGAGGACTCTAGGCGGCGACTTCAGATCGCGGCGGCGGGGCGGGCGCGTCGTCCTCGGCGTCGTCGTCGTCGACGACGGGCACGTAGAAGCTGAGGTGGCCGAGACCGTCGTGGAGGGTGACGTAGAAGAGGAGCGCGTGGCGCTCGTGGGGGATGCAAACGATGGACTCGTGGTCGACGTGGTAGCCGCCGAGGCCCGCGGCGAGCTGCCGCGACTTGACGTGGACGCAGACGACGGCGCCGCGGTCGGGCGCGCGGAACGCCTCCGGCGCCTCGAGGGCCGGGAAGAACGTCCTGATGCTCGCCGCGGGCGTGACGACGCGGAGCGCGAGCGTGCCGGCCGCCTCGAGCCGCACGGCGCAGACGCGCGCGTCT
>NW_008705682.1:7621-9886 GCF_000186865.1 Aureococcus anophagefferens
CACGCGACATCATCTCGGGAAGTCAGGGAAGTGCGCTTCAGCTCCAGCGGCGCTGCGCGCCGATAAAATTTTAACCGGCCGAGCTCCGCGGGCTCCGCCGCCATAATACACTCCTCGCTGATGTCATTCCAAAACCCCCTAGAATCGTTACGAGCTCCAACTTTAAGGTTGACTTCTATGGCAGTTTCTTCTCTGTCATTTTGGCTCTCATCAAATGCCTTCAAATAAGTTAGACCCCGGGCCGGCAAAGTCGTCTGTAGCTGGCCTCCTACGAAGATCCAGCGTCGAGGGCGGTGGCTGTCAGATTGCTGGTTATTGTATATTTGGCCGGGTAGGGAGGAGGCAACAGGTCTCATGGAAGACGCGGTCTCCAGTCCGGCCCCCTAGGCTAGTGGGAGATACGAAACTTTTTGTTGAATTGGCCCGCCCACCACCCTCCTTCGGCACAAATGAAGCACCCGCCCTGCCCTACCCTCCTCCATCCCCGCTGAGGTGGCTGCGCCATCCAAGCGCGGTCCGTCGGCCTTCATTCTGGCACTCTTAACTGAATTGAGCTCAGCCCCCCCTTTGAGGGAGGAGTTTACTCTGCTTCCTTTAGCTCAGGCTAGTGGGAGATACGAAAGGCCAAGTGGACGGAAATATGGTTAAAACGGCCCCCAACACAGACATGCCCATGGTGGAGGCGAGGGAGGAAATGGAGATGGTGCAAGGGAGGAGCCAATGGTACGAGGTCCTCGCGGATTTCTCCGCCCAGGACGAGAATGAGCTCTCCGTCCGCGCCGGCGAGGCGGTCGTCTCGCGCCGCGGCGGCGAGGATGGATGGATCCTGGTGTCTAGGCCCGTCCTCTCGATGGTCGACGAGAGCGGCTACGTGCCGACGTCGTACATCCACGCGGTGAGCCCGAGCGTCGCGTCGTCGAGCGGCGCGGCGCCGTCGCCGGGCGGCCCTCGCGAGTGGCTCGTCGACGCCGCGCGCGAGGCCCTCGAGGACGACGGCGGCGGGCGCGACGCCGCGGAGGCGCTCGCCGTCGTCGCGGCGCGGGCCGGCGGCGGCGACGGGCGCGAGGCGGCGGAGGCGCTCGCCGAGGGCGCGTCTCGGGCCGCGGTCGTCGCGCGCCGCGCGCCGCCGGACGGCATCGAGCGAGCCCGCCGCCGCGCGCGCCGGCGGCGGACGGCGCACGCGAGCGTCCTCGAGGACGTCCTCACGCGGAAGGAGGCGGAGGCGTCCTTTGCCCCGTCGCTCCGCGGCGGCGCCTCGGCCGCGACCGTCGCGCTCGTCCACGGCGTCGACGAGACGCCCGCGGCGGCCGCGGCGCGGGAGCGCGCCGAGCTCGAGGCCTCGCTCGCGGAGACGCTCGCCGCGCTCGGGACCGCCGGCGGCGCGGCCCGGCGCGCGGCGCCGGGCCGGCCGCCCAAGCGCCGCACGCTCCACCGGTCCGCGCGGCCCGACGTCGTCACCTGGGCAGGAAACAAAAATATTCAAGACGACTTCAATATGCATGTATTCGCACGGTTTCAACATATTCTTTTCACTGTAGAAAAAGAACTTTTCGAGAGAAAACGATCCGTCCAAAAATCAGCCAAAACGACTTTGATTTGACCGAGATAGAGAGGTTTGAAGTTTTTGCTGGACAGGACGTTCCACTGGTTGTTTCCCACACAGGTCGTCACGACCAAGGAGACCGTCGCCCTCTTCGCCGGGTCGCTCCGCGAGGGCGGCGCCGGAGGCATGCGATTCGGTGCGTTCGGCGGCGGCGGCGGCGGCGGCGGCGCGCGCGCGCGGACAGAGCGGGCGGCGGCGGACGACGACGGCGGCGGCGGCGATGGCGGCGACGGCGACGCCGCGCGCGCCGCCAACGCGGACGACGGCGACGGCGACGCCGCCGACGCGGACGCCGCCGACGCGGACGGCGACGCGGACGGCGACGCGGACGGCGGTCCCGGCGCCGCTTGCGGCGCCGCGATCCTCGACGAGCTGGTCGAGGCCCTCGCGCGGGCCGCGTGCGAGGCCATCACCGACGAGAGCGAGCCCTACGCGCGCCGCAAACTCTACCACGTCTCGCGGCGCGCCGACCTCCTGCGAGGCGCGTCGCCGCCCCGCGCGGCGCCGGAGGAGCTCACGCTCGCGGCGCTCGGAGGCGTCGCGCGCGCGCCGCCCGAAGCGCCGCCGCCGCGGCGGCGCGGCGGCGCGCTCGCGGACCGGCTCAAGCGCTCCCTCGCGGCAGAGCACGCCGTGACCCGCGGCCTCGCGCCACCGCCGCCGCC
>NW_008705682.1:10753-12232 GCF_000186865.1 Aureococcus anophagefferens
ATAGAGAGGGACTTCGAGCTGTCGTGGTTCCCCGCGTCGCGCGCACGGCGGAGCGACGCCGTCGCGGCGCGCGTGGGGGCGGCGAGGCTGCGCGGCGCCGAAGTCGCGGCGAAGCGCTTCGACCTTCGCGCGGCGCACGACGGCTGGGACTTCGTCGCGCGCCGCCCGGGGGGGAGGAGGGTGATTCGATGCCACTCGAACGCGTCGTCGAACGGAACGTGTCGAGGCTTCGAGACCGCGTCGCGCGCTGGTCGCACGTGCCCCACTCGGTCCGCCCCCAGGTGGCGATCGCGGCCGCGCCCGGCGGCGACCCTCGGACGCTGGAGCTCCGCGCGCCGACGAGGGAGGCGCGGGACGCCTGGTGCGAGACGCTCCGCTACGTCATCGGGATCGCGAGCGCGCGCTAGGAGGAAGTCCTGCGTCGACGGCGCAGTTGCAGAACACCATAGGTTAGGTCGAAGTCGATCTTTATTCTGTTGTTGTTTTGCGAGGAGTCGCCGATTCGGCCGCGGGTCCACTGGCAAATCGGCGAAGTACGTCATGTGAACTTGTAAAAACCGTGAAGTACATCGTATGAGCGGAGCCTCCGTTTGTCGACGGCGACGATCGAGCACGCGCGCGGTCCTCGGGTTCCGCGACCGCCGCGCGAGCGCCGACGGCGAGCTCTGCGGCGCGACGCGGCGGCAAAAGTCCATCAGGGTGCTATTTCGAGACGAACTCCAGCAAATCATCGTGTTCGGACTGTCGCGAACGCGAGACCGCGAAAAAAACGTCCGCGGGGCGAAAAATTTACCGCGGAAAAAATTCTCGACCTCCCGGACGGCATAGGCCGCGACTCATTGTCGTCCTGGGGATCGATCGGACATTTTTTTTTTCCGCGGCGGTCTTTTTAAAGACCGTGGAGCCCCCATGCGTTCGCAACGGTCACAACACGATGATTCACCGACGTCCAGCTGGAAATAGCACCCTGATGGACCTTTGACGCGGCGGCGCCCCGCGTCTTCCGAGCGGACGCGGGCCGGCGGTTCTTGGCGCACCGGGGCCCCATGTAGGAGGGCCCTAGGCAACGCGCGGTCTTTCAGACGCGGCCGGGACGCGGGAGACGCGAGTTCCGGGACGCGGCGGGACGCGGCCAAGACGCCCCGGGACGCGGCCGAGACGCGCCAGGGACGCGGGACGCGGCCGGGACGCGGCCCGGACGCGCGCGGGACCCGGGCCGGACCCGCGGGACGCGGCTTCCGGGACGCGGCCGGGACGCCGCGGAACGCGGCCGAGACCGGCCCCCGACAGAGCAAGAGACGCCCAGACCGCGCGTTGCCTAGGGGGCCCTCCATGTCCCAACTCGAAGGCCATCCCGGCTGATGCGTCTAAGCACGTGCACGGCACGCTTACCTCGGCGCGAGAGGGGGTCATAGGAGGCGGCGCCGTCGCCAAGCGTCGGTCGAAATCGGCGCGGACCGCGCGGACGGCCGCGCGCCG
>NW_008705682.1:13822-14871 GCF_000186865.1 Aureococcus anophagefferens
CGCGAGCGCGGCGCGCGCGACGCGCGCCGCGCCCGCGCGCAGCACCGGCTGCGCGTCGAGGAGCGCGTCGTAGGCGTTCGCGCGCCGGTCCCACCAGCGCACCCACGGCACGTCGCCCTCGGCGCGCGCGCGCTCCGCGCGCGCCGCCGCCGCGCGGCTCGCGGCCTGCGCGCGGCGGCGCGTCCGGGCGCGCGCGGCGGGCGCCCCCCGCGCGCGGCGGCCGCCGGCGCGGGCCGGAGCCGCGGCTCCGGGCGTCCCGACGGGGCTTCGGAGCTCGCTCGCTCCGTCGGATCGGCGTCGCCCCGGCCGACTCCGGGACGAGCCGCGCGCGCCCGTCGAGTCCCCGGCGCGGGGCGCGCGAGCTCGCGTCGAACCCGTCGCGCGCGTCGCGCGCCGCGGCCGCGTCGGACCCCTCGAGTGCCGCGCGGCGCGCCGCGATGTTCTCGAAGCCGTCGGAGCCGGCGAACGCGCTCGTCGCGTCGCTGCCGCACTCGGAGGGCGCGACGGAGCCGTCGACGCTCAGCGCCGCGTCGATGGCGTCGCCGAAGTCCGCGCCGTCGCCGTCGGGCGCCGGCGCCGCCGCGTCGCCGCCGTCGAAGCTCCGGAGCCTCCGCGCGACGACCGACGCGCGCCTGGGCGGGCCGCGCGCGATCCGACGCGGCGTCGGCGCGCGCGCCGTCGGAGGCGCGCGGTCTCGGGAGGCGCGCGTCGCTCGAGGCCTCCGCGGGGGAGGCCGACGCGTCCGAAGGCGAGCCGGGCCGGCGTCGAACCGACCGGGACGGCGCGGCGCGACGCGCGGCCGCGTCGGCCCGGCTCATCGGTCGTGTCCCGCGCGGCGGCGCGCTTCCCCGCCGCCGGCGGGCGCGACCGCGCGAGGCTCAGGAGCCGCGGCTCGTGCACGACCTCGATGCTCACCTCCGGCCGGCCCGGCCGCGACCTGCGCCGCGCCGCGCCGCGCCGTCGGCCGGCGCCGCGCGCGCGCGCGGCGCCGGCGCCGCGCGACGCGTCGGACCCGCCGCACTCGGACGGCGCGGCGAGGGAGTCGCGGC
>NW_008705683.1:0-1635 GCF_000186865.1 Aureococcus anophagefferens
TCGGCGCCTGCTAGCCCCCGCCCCCCGCCCGCCGCCGCGGCCCGTCCGCCGCGCCCCCCCGCCCCGAAGCTGCACACACCGAAGCCCCGAAGACCACGCCGCGTCCCCGCTAGCTAAAGTTGAGGCCGAAGCCGATGCCCTTGGAGAGCACGATGGTCCGCAGCCGCACCTCGAAGTAGAGCGTCGCGCCCGGCGGCACGATGGTGCCCGCCCTGTCGCCGGACCGCGGGAAGCCCGTGGACCCGAACGCGAGCGACGCCGGGATCGCGACGCGCCGCACGCCGCCGGGCCGCATGCCGTCGCTGAGCGCGGCCTCGAGGCCCTTGACGATCTTGCCCTCGCCGAGCGTGACCTTGATGGGCTTCTCGAAGCGCGAGAACTCGCGGCCGTCGAAGCCGCCGAGCCACGCGACGTAGTCGATGGTCACGGTGTCGCCGACGGCCGCGACCTTGCCGACGTCGTCGCCGACCTTGACGTCGGTCCACTCGAGGCCGTCGGCGGACTTCTTCGACTCGGCGACGGCGGCGCGCGGCAGCTGCGCGAGCGTTGCGGCCGCCGCCGCGCCGGCGAGCAGCGCGCGCCGCGACGGCGGAGCGGAGCGTCGCACGCGCTGCGATGCCGCCGGCGCCGGCGCGACGGAGAGCAGCGCGCGCCGCGAGGGCGCGACGGACACGCGCGGCGCGTTGGGCACGCGCAGCGCGTCGGCGCACGCAAGCGTCA
Organism: Aureococcus anophagefferens; assembly: GCF_000186865.1. Classification (NCBI taxonomy): domain Eukaryota; class Pelagophyceae; order Pelagomonadales; family Pelagomonadaceae; genus Aureococcus; species Aureococcus anophagefferens. Next base: position 721 of record NW_008705683.1, read on the forward strand.
CCGCGATCCACCAGCTCACCCGCCACGCGATCTGCGAGCTCCCCATTTGCATGCTCTCCGCAGCGCGTCAGCTTCATGATGAAGTCACATTGAAGCCACGATAGGTCCAAGGTACAAGTGGGAGGGGAACGGGGATGGCGTCAACCTTCATGATGAAGTCACATTGAAGTCATGATGTCAGGTACAAGAGGGAGGGGAACGGGGAAGGGTCGCGGACGACGCGCGGGAGGTATCGGGCCGCGCGGTCGGCGCCTCGGCGGTCAGGCCGCGGGCTTGTCGAGGAGGCAGATCTGGATCCACACGTGGCGCTTCGCCTCCTCGAGGCTCAGGCGCCGCTCCGGGTCCTTGTGGAGGAGGCCGCTCATGAAGTCGATGCTGCCCGGGCTCAGGCCCTTGGGGTACTTGGGGTCCTCCTTGCAGATCGCCTGGAGCGTCTTCTGCTTCTTGTCGCGGTAGAACGGCGGGTCGCCGACGAGGAGCTCGAACGTGAGCACGCCCAGGGCCCAGATGTCGATGGACTGGTCGTAGGTCTCGTGGCGCGCCATCTCCGGCGAGACGTAGTCGATGGTGCCGCAGAAGCTCGCGCGGCGCATGGACGGCGCGTGGACGGACCAGCCGAAGTCGCAGAGCTTGAGCACGGGGCCGCCGCGGGAGCCGGCGCCGGGCTGGCCGAGGAGGATGTTCTCGGGCTTGATGTCGCGGTGGATGATGTGCTTCGAGTGGAGGTACGCGAGGCCGGACGCGACCTGGACCGCGTAGCCCGCCGTCGTGTCCTCGTCGAAGGACCCGGCCCGCTCGAGCGCGGTGAAGAGCTCGCCGCCGGGCGCGAACTCGAGCACGAGGTAGACGGACCGCGGGCTGCAGAACCAGCCGTAGAGCGCCGAGCACGTTCACGTGCATGAGCCGCGACTGGAT
>NW_008705683.1:4807-7427 GCF_000186865.1 Aureococcus anophagefferens
TCTCGCCGCTCTCGACCTCGGATCACCGTCTCGCGCGCCGCGGCGCGGGCTCTGCGCGCGCTCTCGCGCCGTTTTAGGGGTTGGATCGCGTCGCCCGCCACCCTAAGAGTGCATCGCCCGACGCGCGCCTCGGGGGGCGCCGCCGAAGGCCTTGAGCGCATCGAAGGCGCTCGAAGACGCCGTTGAGGTCGTAAAATCATACGCAAAAGCCCCCTGACGCGTGCCCGCCCACGCGTACCCGCCAAAACGCGACTTCCATACCTGCAGCGGCGCGCGCGCGCCTCGGACCCCCCCCCGAAAGCGACGGGCGCGCGCGCTCGCGACATCGGCGACGACGTCGACCGGCTCGAGCCGCTTCGCCGACATCGCGCCGCCGTAGGTAAAGTGAACCATGAACTGGCGCAAGGACTGGCGCAGGGGCGTCTGTACGCTTCTGATCGTTACCGCCGAGGCGCAGCGCGTCTACGAAGCCACGCACCCGCGCACGCGCAAGCAGGGACCCGGGGCCGCCGGGCGCGATGAGCAGCTGTTTGTGTCGAAACAAAGTGCCTTCAACCAAAATTCAACACCGAATTCGATTCGGCTGGTTTTCGGAGGAGCGTCTTCCCCTTGTCGAGCGCTTCACGGAGAGCACAAGAACGCGGAAAACCTTCGAGGTCGCTCACGTAGGTCGTCGCTCGAGCCGCTACGCATCGATGAACCGCGGGGGTCGCTCGAGCTGCTGATACCCATCAAAAGCTCGACGCCCATCTACGACAACATCGAGAGCGAGCTCCTGCGCGAGCAACTCATGACGTCGGCGGAGTCGCCCGCGGAGGCCTTCGTCAAGCGCATGCAGCAGCACCGCCGTCTCTCCTGCGTCCAGATCTTCGGCCAGTGCATCGATCCCGCGACGACGATATCGCTGCGAGTTCCCCCCGCGTCCCCGACGCCCGGCGCGTCGCACGACCGCCCCTCGGCGTCGCAGGAACCTCAACAGCAACCGGATCACCGGCCCGATCCCGCCCGAGATCGGCCAGCTCACGGCGCTGACGGACCTGCGAGTTCCCCCCGCGTCCCCGACGCCCGGCGCACCGCGCGACCGCTCCTCGGCGTCGCAGGAACCTCGGAGAGACCCTGATCGACGGCCCGATCCCGACCGAGATCGGCCAGCTCTCGGCGCTGAAGGACCTGCGAGTTCCCCCCGCGTCCCCGACGCCCGGCGCGGCCGCACGACCGCCCCACGGCGTCGCAGGAACCTCCGCTACACCAATATCGCCGGCCCGATCCCGACCGAGATCGGCAAGCTCACGGCGCTGAAGGATCTGCGAGTTCCGCCCGCGTCCCCGACGCCCGGCGCGGCCGCGCGACCGCCCCTCGGCGTCGCAGAAACCTCGGCTCCACCAAGATCAACGGCCCGATCCCGACCGAGATCGGCCAGCTCGCGGCGCTGACGTCCCTGCGAGTTCCCCCCGCGTCCCCGGCGCCCGGCGGCGCGCGACGCCAACCCTCGGTGTCGTAGGAACCTCGGCTACAACAAGATCAACGGCCCGATCCCGCCCGAGATCGGCATGCTCTCGGCGCTGACGTTTTTGCGAGATCCCCCCGCGTCCCCGACGCCCGGCGCGGCGCGCGACTGACCTTCGGCGTCGCAGGTTCATCGTCAACAACCAGATCGCCGGCCCGATCCCGACCGAGATCGGCCAGCTCACGGTGCTGAGGTCCCTGCGAGTTCCCTCCGCGTCCACGACGCCCGGCGCGGCGCGCGATCGCCCCTCGGCGTCGCAGGTACCTCCGCTACAACCAGATCACCGGCACGTTCCCGAGCGACCTCTGTGAGGTCGCGAATTGCGAGGCCAAGGCCGGCAATCCCAACCTCGTCGCGCCGTGCGGCTCGACGGACTGCTGCAATCTCGGGGACGGCGCGGCGTGCCCAACGCCCGAGCCCACGCCCAAGCCCACGCCATGCAACCAAGTGGAAATATTTGGCCAGTGCATCTCCGAGACCAGGACGTCCCTGCGAGCTCACCCCGCGTCCCCGAGCCCGGCGCGGCGCGCGACCGACCCTCGGCGTCGCAGGACCCTCGTCCAAAACCAGATCACCGGCCCGATCCCGACCGAGATCGGCCTGCTCACGGCGCTGACGTCCCTGCGAGCTCCCCCCGCGTCCCCGATGCCCGACGCGCCGCGCGACCGCCCCTCGGCGTCGCAGGAACCTCGACGACAACCAGATCTCCGGCCCGATCCCGACAGAGATCGGCCAGCTCACGAAGCTGAAGGAGCTGCGAGTTCCCCCCGCGTTCCCCGACGCCCAGCGCATCGCGCGACTGACCCTCGGCGTTGCAGGAACCTCTACGCAAACCAGATCGACGGCCCGATCCCGCCCGAGATCGGCCAGCTCACGGCGCTGACGTCCCTGCGAGTTCCCCCCGCGTCCCCGACGCCCGGCGCGGCGCGCGAACGCGCCTCGGCGTCGCAGGGACCTCATGTACAACCAGATCGCCGGCCCGATCCCGGCCGAGATCGGCCTGCTCTACATGATGCTGACGGACCTGCGAGCTCCCCCGCGTCCCCGACGCCCGGCGCGCCGCGCGACGGCCCCTCGGCGTCGCAGGCAACTCGAAGAGAACCAGATCACCGG
>NW_008705683.1:10288-11834 GCF_000186865.1 Aureococcus anophagefferens
CCGCCGCGGCTCCTCGTCGGAGGAGCCGCCGAGTCGACGCGTGCCGAGCTCCCCGCCCCCTTCGCGCGCCCAGCCCGTAAGTTTCTGGTTAGCACCCGGCGGATAAAAGGGAGGCGGGGGCCGTCGGGGGTCGTTCGTCGTGGGTCTTCAGGCCTGGCGCGCGGCGACGCGCGCGACGTTCGCGGGCGTCGAGGGGAGGAGCGTCGTGCTGAGGGAGGGCCGGTCGTGCTCCGAGGCGCGGGTGCCGCCGGGCGCCGCCCGGGGGCGGGCGCCCGCCGTGAGGGACGACTTGCGCGACGAGAGCGCCGCGGAGAGGCGGTCGGACGTGGACTTGCGCGAGACCGCGGAGCCGCGGGAGACCGCGGAGCCGCGGTCGTCGCGGAGCGCCGCGTCGGCCGTGGCGAGCGTCTTCTGGATGGAGTCCGGCGGCGGGAGCTCGAAGGCCGCGCGCTCGAGGCCGTCGACGGCCCAGAGGCCGGCGACCTTGAGCAGGTCGAGCGCGAGGAACGCGGCGAGGTCGTAGGCCCAGATGCCGAGGAGCGCGCGGCCGTCGAGCGTCGCCGCGACGATGACGCCGTAGGCGCACATGAGCGTCGTGATGGCGTTGCCGCCCATGACCGACGCGAAGAGCGCGAGCGACGGCGGCTTCGTCGTGAAGACGGGCTTCGGCGCGCGGCACGCGAAGATGAGGAGCTCGACGGCGATGGAGATCTGGCAGTAGACGGCGACCTGGCGGACGGCGGCCCGGTCGTCGTCGAGGAAGCCGGCGATGCCCGTGATTTTTTCGCCGTGGACGAAGAACGCGACGGACGACGCCGCCTGGAGGAGGCCGAGCGCGAGCGCGCCCGCGAGCAGCCCCCCCACGGTCGGCGTCTCCGGCGTCGGGCTCGGCGTCGCGTTGTCGTGGGCGATGGGCGTGATCGTCGCGTCGTTGAAGAGGGCCAGGAGCACGACGTAGAGCGGGTCCAGCTCCGCGTTCCAGCCGAAGATCAACCTGGGCAGCAAAAGGGTGCGAAATTCCCAAATTCAAAGGCTCCTATCTCGGTCGTTTTCCGCTCGTTTCGGCTGATTGTTGGACGAGCGATCGTCTCTCGGAGCGCTCTCGAAGCGTGGGTGCTGTCTTTGAAACGCGCGCGCGCGGAACACTCACGTTGAAGCGACGTTGAATCACCCTTTTGCCGCCCTGAGATCAACGCGCAGAGCACGGCGATGATCTGCACCGTCGCGGCGACGCGGTAGAGCACGTAGGACCGCACGCGGCGAAAGATGAGGCGCGACTCGTAGACGGCGGCGTAGATGGCGCTGAGGCCCGGCGCCGTGAGCACGATGTCCGCCGCGTTCTTCGCGGCGTCCGTCGCGCCCTCGACGGCGATGCCCACCTGGGCCTGGGCGAGCGCCGCGGCGTCGTTGACGCCGTCGCCCGTCATGCCCACGACGAGGTCGAAGGCGCGCTGGAGCACGAGGACGACCTCGCGCTTGTCCACGGGCATGACCGCCGCGAAGCCGTTCGCCGCGCGGATCGTCTCGTCGCGCGTCGCGGACGCGG
>NW_008705683.1:14620-15541 GCF_000186865.1 Aureococcus anophagefferens
GGGTGACGCGCGGCACGTTCCAGGGGATGGGCTCGCCCGTCAGCGCCGCCGTGTCGAGCTTGATGACGTCGCCGCCGATCCAGAGCGCGTCCGCGGGCACGGCCTGGCCGCCGCGCAGCGCGACGACGTCGCCGGGCACGAGCTCCGCGACGTCGACGGAGACGGGTTGCCCGTCTCGGAGCACCGACACCTCGCACCGGAGCTTCGCCTGGAGCGCGTCGAGGGCGGCCATGGCCTTGGACTCCTCGTAGAAGCCTATCGTCGCGTTGAGCAGGAGCATGGCGGCAATGATGCCAAAGTCCTCCCAGTCCTTGACAGCCGCGCTCAATACGCACGCGAGCATGAGCATCGCCGGCATCGTCCCGCTGAACTGGCGCAGGAAGACGCTGAGCCGCGACGGCGTCTCCACGGGCACCTCGTTGCGGCCGAAGCGCGCGAGCTTCGCGGCGGCCTCGACGGAGCTCAGGCCCCGGGGCAGGCTGTCGCGGAGGTCGCCGGACTCGCTGAGCAGCGGGTTCAGGAGCTCGGCGCTCTCGGCCATGGTCGTCGGCGGTTGCGCGGCGAGGCGGAGGAGCGCGGACGCGGAAAGCAGCGGCGGCGGGTGGCGGTGCGCGTCGCGTGTGGTTGGTGAGTTGTGTGGGTCTTCAAAGCGCGAGACTGCGACTCCGACGCTGCCCAATCACAGCCGTGTCGAAACGCAGAGCGAGTTCAACGTTCAAGTTGCCCTGCTCTTCACCTAATGCTATAGGCGATCGGCGCGATGTCCGACGTCGAAGCTGCTTCGACGAAGCCGAAGGCGTCCAAGTTCACGCCCGAGGAGAAGGCGGCGCACGCCGCGCGCGTCAAGGAGCGCGAGGCCGCGAAGAAGGAGCGCCAGCGGCAGAAGAAGGCGAAGAAGGCCGAGGAGCGCGCCGCCGCCGT
>NW_008705684.1:0-1563 GCF_000186865.1 Aureococcus anophagefferens
CGTCCCTATTTGGGAACTTTGCAGGCCGCGAGAGGACCCTACTGAGAGTGCGTGTGCAGCGTATCGAGGCGCGGGAACCCGAACGCGTCGCGAAACCAGCCCGTGCGCTCCGCAGTGCAAACCAGTGGAGGTCGGTCGACGGGACCGCCTTCCGCGCCGCGCGCGACTACGGCGGCTGCTGCGAGCGCTTCGGAGGGTCCACGAAGGTACTGCGGACGGGGCGCGACGTCGAACATCGTCCCGACGCACGTATTTCGACCGCGGACTGGCGCTCAAAGCGCGCAGCGAGACGCTGGCGGGCGAGTTCGCATCGATGACGGCGGTTCCAACGATCTCTGGCTGCTGCGGAGGCCGCCCTTGACTACCACAACACCTGCGACGCGAAGCGCACGACCCTGGGACCCGTCGACGTCCCACGACGAGCTCCACGCGGCGCTGGACCACTTCGTCGCGTCGGGCAACAAGGACGCGGAGCCGCTGGAGCGGCTGATCCGCGCGGGGAAGCTCGAGATCTCGAATCTCGAGTCGCTACCGGGCACGCCGGACTCGTCGCGGCGCCACCGGACGGACTCCGTGGCGTCCGTGGGCCTCGAGTTCGAGACGCTCATGGACCTCGACGACATGGGCGGCGCGGTCTTCTCCAGCGACATCGACGACGCGGCCGCGGCCGCGGCGATCGCCGCCGCGGGCGTCGTCCGGCGCCGCCGCGGCTCGACGGTCGACAGCACCTGGTCCTTCGACCAGGACGTGGCCTTCGAGATGGACCTCGACGGCGTCGTCGACTGCGTGGAATTGCTGCCCCAGCGCGGCGGCGCGAACACGCGGAAGCCGCCCGCGGCGAGCCGCGGCCGCGGCTCCGCGTCCCGCCGGCGGGCTTCCTCCGGCGGCGGCGGCAAGCCCAAGGGCTCCAAGGCCGCGGCCATGGCGCGCATGCGCGACGAAGCGCCCCGCGGTGCCCGGCGCGACGCCAAGGCGTCGGGCCGGAAGAAGCAGCCCGTCGCCGTCGCGCCGCCGCGGGCGAACGACGGCCAGGGCACCGCGACGCCCGCGACGACGGTGCTCGCGCAGCCCGCCGTCGGCGGCGGCGGCGTCGACCCCGACGACAAGAGCCGCGTCCTGCCGGCGACGGTGGCGGGGGCCGTGTCGTCGACGGTGCCCGCGACGACGTTGCCGCCGCTCACGGAGCTGCCCCCGGGCGCCGCGCCGGTCTACGACGCGCTCATCAACTACCCGCGCGCCAAGGCGCGGGGCGCGCGCCACTGCGTCATGTGCGGCCGCGTCCCGGGCGACCCCGCGGCCGCGCCCGCCGCCTGCCCGCCCGCCGCGCCCGCCGCGGCGCCGGCGCCCGCGCCGCCCGCCGCGCCCGCCGCGCCGGCGACGCCCGCGCCGCCCGCGACGCCCGCGCCCGCGGCGGCGCCGGCGACGCCCGCGACGGTCGCGCCGGCGACGCCCGCGCCCGCGGCGCCCGCGACGCCCGCCCCGGTGCCCATGGCCGTCGCCGCGGCGCCCGCGGCGCCCGCGGCGCCCGCGGCGCCCGCGGCCGCGGCCGTCGCCGCCGCGGCC
>NW_008705684.1:6156-8650 GCF_000186865.1 Aureococcus anophagefferens
GGCGTCGGCGCCCATGGGCCGGTAGGCGCCGTCGACGAGAGGCGGCGCCGGGGGCGGCGGCGGCGGCGGAGGCGGCGTCGCCGACGCGCGCTTCTCCAGAACGGCGCAAAAAAACCCGCCCGTGTCGCCGTCGTGCGGCAGGAACCGCAGGCACCGCTCGAGCGGCGGCGCGTCCTGCTTCGGCGGGAAGCGGCTGCCGCCGTCGTCGTCGAGGCGCGCGACGCCGCCGCCGTCGTCCCTGCAAGGGGCCCACGTCGTCAGCCCCGGCCGCGCCGGCAGCGGCGACGCCGCGGCCGCGAGCTCGAGCGTGGGCTCGAGGCGCAGCACCTCCGCGACGACGGCCTCGTTCTCGACGGGGTTCAACGAGCACGTGCTGTAGACCATGCGCCCGCCGGGCCGCAGAAGCGCCGCGCAGCGCCGCGCGATCGCGACCTGCGTCCCGTGGAGCCTGTCGCCGCCGTCGCAGGCCCAGGCCTCGCGCACGCGCGGCGCCTTGCGGATCGTGCCGTCGCCGGAGCAGGGCACGTCGCAGAGCACGCCGTCGAAGCGGCCGTCCGGCCCGGGCAGGCGCGCCGCGTCTCCGGACGCGACGACGAGCCGAGCCGCGCGGACGCCGAGCCGCGCGGCGCAGTGGCACGCGAGCGCGTAGGACCGCTTCTTGGACAGGTCGTTGGCGACGACGAGGCCGCCGGGGCCGCAGCGCTCCAGGAGCTGCGCGGTCTTGTTGCCCGGCGCAGCGCACGCGTCGAGCACGGCCCAGCCCGGCGCCGCGCCGAGCAGCAGCGCGGGCACCATGGACACGGCCTCCTGCCGCGACAGGTTCCGGCTCGTCGTGCCGGAGACGAGGAAGTCGCGGAGCGCCGCGTCGCGCGCGGCGTCGCGCGCCGCCCGGAGGCCCCGGCGCGACTCGCCCGCGAACGTCCACGCGGTCGACGCGCCGCAAGCGTACCACGGCAGCCGCGTCGCGCCGAGCCGCGCGGCCTCGGCCTCGAGCCAGGCCGCGTGGCCGTCGTGCGTCGCGTCGGTGATGCGGAACGTGATGGGGAGCGGCGTTGCGAGCGTTTTGAGGAAGGCCGGCCACTCGCTGTCGGGCACGATGTGTTGCAAGGCGTAGTAGGCCTCGAAGCGCGCGGCGCCTTGTTTGTTTGGCTTGGCTTTGGGCATTTGTTTATGATTGCTGGTGGATGGCTATTTCAGCGCCTTGGCAGGCCGCTATGGACTCCCATCGCTTGTGGCAGATTTGGCAAAAAATCAACATCGAGTGCAAGCTTGGTCAACACCAAGGCGTCGAGCGCCGCGTCCTTCGCGTTCAGCACGGGAGTGTGTCCATTCCAGCAGTGCGCCGGGGTCCGTAGATGACGCGCTGGGTCGCATTGATGGTCGTCTGCGGCGCGAGCGCCTTTAGCAGCCGCCGCAGTCCATCTACATCGCTTCCCACGCCGTCGACCAGTCGGCAGGACTTACGGTCCGACGCCGCGCCAGGGGACGCGCGCGCGCGGCAACGCACAGCGCTGCGTGCCAAGGCATCTCTATCGCCCGACGCGCGCGCGCGGCGGCGCACAGCGTCGCGCGCGAAGGACTCCGACGAGGACGCGCGGCCTCCTGGCTTCGGCGAAGGCTGCCTCGAGCCGAAGGACCAGGCGGGGCTCGCGTTCCTCGCGGTGCTGAGCGGCTGGCACTTCTTCATCGGCCCCGTCGTGCGCGAGGCGGTCCTCGCGGCGCGGGCCGCCGAGGCCGCGTTGTGACGCGCGTCGTCGGACCGAGGTTCGACTTGTGAGGGCGTCCCCTATAGCACTCGCGGCGACGGTGGTTTATGGGGCGGGGTGCGTCGCGCGAGCGGCATAGGGGGAAGCGGGGGCGGCGCGAGAGGGGGGGGCATCGGGCGGCCGGCTCCGGGAGCGGCGCCCGGCGAGGGGGGACGGCGAGTCGGGGGCAAGGGGCGGGGGACCGCGGCGGCGGCCGGCGACGTCGTCGGCGCCGCAAAAAAGGCGGGGGCGCGGCTTTCCGCGAGCCGCGCCCCCTCGTCTTCGCATGACCGCCTAGCAGGCGCCGCCGAAGACGTTGGGCAGGAAGACGCGGATGAGGTCCTGCGCGACGAAGAACCCGTAACTCACGAACATCGCGTTGCCCATGGACTTGGTCATCCGCCACTTGTTGTAGTTGATCATGCCCACGACGAGGCAGATCATGCCGATCAGCACCATGATGGAGATGGCCAGGTTGCCCGCGCAGACGAGCACGGGCTCGTCGTGGTAGATCGCGTAGCACAACCACGGCACGGGGAGCCCGAAGAGGACGTCGAAGATGTTCGAGCCCACGCTCGACGACACGGCCATGTCGCCGTGGCCCTGGCGCGCGACGATGACCGAAGAAAGTAAATCCGGCACGGACGTGCCCGCGGCGAGGAACGTGAGCCCCATGACGACTGAGGGAATCCCGAGCGTGTCGCCGACGACCGTCGCCCACTCGACCATGAAGTAGGAGAAGATGCCGA
>NW_008705684.1:9973-10764 GCF_000186865.1 Aureococcus anophagefferens
GTTGGTCGTCGTCAGCGTCCGCACCGCGAACGCGTCGCCCGCGCGCTCGCCCCGGCCGCGCGCGAGCGCCACGTCGCCGAGGCGCCCGCGGCCGAGGACCTCGGCGGGGTCGGCGTCCTCGTAGAGCTCCTCGTAGACCGCGGCGCCGAGGCGCGCCGACGACACGCGGATGGCCTTCTTGGCCGTGTACTTCTTGTTGGCCTTGGGCGGCGGCTGGACCGGCGCTTCCGCGGCGCCGTACTTCTTCGACGGCGACGACCCCATGGGCGCGTCGCCGCCGCGGGGGCGCGCCTAGGGACGCGCCACGGGCGCGCGCTGGGCGGCAGCCCTTAGCTCCGCGGCATGCCCAGCGGCTGTCCAAAGCTCGGATATCTGAAACGCCTCGTTGAAGGTGCAGTGACCTTTTGGTTTCAGCCAATCGATGCACGGCGGCTCGAGGCCCGTATCACAAAAACACGTTAGTAGGGTATGAGGTGGCGGGCCGCGTGGTGCCGGATGTCGCCGACGGCGTCCCAGAGCACGTCGCAGTGGCACTTGGGGGACCAGGGGAGGAGCCGCGCGAGGCTCCAGGTCGAACCGGTCGTGCCCCACCACGCCGGCCCCGCGGCCTCGTGGCGCGCGGCGCCCTTGCGCTCGCAGAGGCTCGCGTTGGCGTCGCAGGCGGCGAGCTGCGCGGACCGGGGACCGGCCATGGCGTTCAGGGACGCGCAGACGCGCTCGACGTAGGGCCGCCACGCGCCGGGCGCGTCGGCGTCGCCGGGCAGCGCGGGGAGGCCGTGGCGGTGGAGCAC
>NW_008705684.1:12524-13536 GCF_000186865.1 Aureococcus anophagefferens
AGCTCGCGAAGCTCCTCGAGGAGTTCGAGGCCGCGGCGGGCGCGCCCGCGGCGCCCCCGGCCGCGGCGCCGTCGCCGGCCGCGGCGCCCGCGCCGCCGGCCGACGCGGGCAAGAAGCAGCTCTTCAAGGTCAAGGCCTTCGAGGTGTCGAGCGAGCAGGGCCGGCGGCCGTCGATGGAGGACGTCTACGTCGTGTCCCCGTCGATCCACGACGACCCGGGCCGGGCCTACTTTGGGGTCTTCGACGGCCACGCGGGGAGCCGGGCGGCCCAGTACTGCGGCCAGCGCATGCTCGACAACATCACCGCGACGGCCGCGTGGGGCCGCCGCGACGTCCTCGCCGCGACGCGGTTCGGCATGGCGCGCACGGAGCAGGCCTACCTGCGCGCGGCGCTGTCGGCGACGCCGCGCTGGTTCGACGGCACGACGGCCGTCGTCGTGCTGCTCGTCGACGGCGTGCTGACCGTCGGCTGGGTCGGCGACTCGCGCGCGGTGCTCGGCCGCCGGAACGAGCGGTCGAAGCAGTGGACGGCCTTCGAGCTGAGCCGCGACCACAAGCCGACGCACCCGTTGGAGTACAAGCGCATCACGAACCTGGGCGGGTCCGTGGGCCGGTCGCTCAAGGAGGCGACGTCGGGCGGCGTCGCGAAGTCCGCGGGCTCCGCGTGCCCCGTCTTCTGCTTCGGCGCCAACGCCGACAGCCCCGTGCAGGGCAGCAAAAGGGTGATTCAACGTCGCTTCAACGTGAGTTTTCCGCGCGCGCGCGTTTCGGAAACAGCACCCACGCTTCGAGAGCGCTCCGAGAGATGATCGCTCGTCCAAAAATCAGCGGAAACGAGCGGAAAACGGCCGAGAGAGGAGCCTTTGAAGTTGGGAATTTCGCACCCTTTTGCTGCCCAGGCCCCATGCGCTGCTACCCGGGGGGGCTGTCCCTGTCGCGGTCCATCGGCGACGTCACGCTCAAGTACCACCCGACGAAGGTCGTCGTCGGCGAGCCCGAGGTCGTCCAGCAG
>NW_008705684.1:13586-14937 GCF_000186865.1 Aureococcus anophagefferens
CGGGCGCCGCGGCGACGCCGAGGCGCTTCGTCGCGCGCACGGGCTCGGAGCAGCCGCCGCAGCGCCACGCGTTCTTCGCGTCGAGCTTCTCGGGCGCGGTGAACGCGTCCAAAGCCCGGGCGAGGGACGGCTTCGGCTCGAGGCTCAGGTCGAGGAAGGGCTCCTCCGTCGCGCTCTTGTAGCCGCACTTGGGGCAGCAGAGCGTCGACGACGCGCGGCCGCCGAAGATCGCGCTCACGGGATTCGCTTTGGAAGACGGCGCCTCGAGGGGCGCGAAGCCCGGCTCCGCGGCGTCGAGGAGCGCCCGCAGGAACTCGTGGGCGTCCTCCTGGCGGCCCCGCCGGAAGGAGCGCCCGACGGCCCGCAGGCGGTTCGCGAGCTGCCGCGGCGCGAACGCGCGCGCCGCGCCGAAGACGCCGCGGAGCGCGTCGCGCAGCGCCGCCGCGACGTCGCGCTTCCGCGGGTTCAGGGGCCAGCGCTCGTCGCCCAGGGTCTGGGACACGGCGGGCGTGTGCGCGAGGCACTGGATCGTCGCGTTGAGGAAGCACGTGTTGCCCAGGTTGACGAGCCCGGCGCTCCGGCCCGCGGCGGCCTGCGCCCAGAAGCGCCGCGCGGCCACGGCCGACGCCGTCGTCGACGCGTCCGCCTCGGCCGGCGGCGCCGCCGGCGGGGCGCCGCCGCCGCGCCGCCGCTTCGCCGTCGCGGGGTCGCGAGACGGGTTCACGCGCTTGCCGGCCGCGTCGTGCCGCGCGCCGCCGGACTTGGTCGTCGCGCCGACAAAGGTGAGCACGCGCTGCGGCTTCGGGGCGCGCGCGGCGGCGTGGCCGTTCCCATTGGCGCCGTTCCGGAAGCCGCCGCCTCGCGCCATCGAGCCCAGCTGCTTGGAGCTCATCGGTTGGTCGCGGCGCTGCAGCGCCGCGCCGCGCAGCAAAGAGAGGTCTGGGCCGGCGTTGCAGGTGCGTGCAGTGCTGCGTCACCTGCCGAGGGGGGTTGCGCGCGCCGGTCTGGTCGCCGCCGCCGCTGCCAGGGAGGTGTGGCCGCAGCTCGCCCGAACGGCTGATGAGCTGAGTGGCGAGGAAAGGTGCAGCCGCCTTGCACAAGTTGCAGCAGGCTAGCGCTGCCAGCTGCAGCAGCCAGCGCTACAGCGCGAGCCCGCGCCCACCGGGATCCCGGCGCGATCCGGCGCGATCCGGCGCGATCCGGAACGATGTCCGGCAATCTTACGCGACCCGGAGCGACCCCGCGCGTACCCCGCGCGCTCGGACTCCGTCGGACGCGACCGTGACCCCGGCGATAGGAAGCAAGGCGGCGCCGGTCATCGAGCAAATGCGTATGTGTTAGCGAGCTTGCG
>NW_008705685.1:0-2163 GCF_000186865.1 Aureococcus anophagefferens
TTCGGCGCCTACCGCTGCCGGGCCTGCGCGCCGGCGCGCTACCGCGAGGCCTTCCGGTGCTACTGCGACCCGGACGTCGCGTCCTTCGACGACGACGGCGAGGACCGCCTCCGCTGCGAGGCGTGCCTGTCCTACTGCCACGTCTTCTGCGCGCTGGAGAACCCGGACGCGGCCTGCCCGACGTGCGCGCTCGCGGCCCCGGCGCGCCCCGCGGGCGCGAAGCGCGTCGCCTCCGCGCGGGGCTTCCCCGTCTTCGCGCGGAGCGACGCGCGCTGCCGCGACGAGACCATCGTCCGCGAGGTCGTCGGCGACGGCGCGTACGAGCGGCCGGCCATGGGCTTCGAGGTCGTGCCCGGGGAGACGTGGCTCGACGTCGGCGCCCACATCGGCGTCTTCTCGTCGCTCTGCCTCCAGGCGGGCGCGGACGTCGTCGCCGTCGAGCCCGACGCCGACAACTTCCGGCTGCTGCTCGCGAACGGCGCCGCGAACGCCGTCCACGACGCCGGCGCGGAGTTCAAGGCGCTCAACGTCGCCGTCACGGACCGGGACGAGTCGTCCACGACGCTCTACCGCCACCCGCGCGGCATCGCGTTCCGCCACTCCACGGAGCGCCGGCTGATCTCGCGCGAGCCCGACTGGCCGCGCGCGACCGTCGCCGCGACGTCGCTCCAGCGGCTCATCGACGACCACGCCGTCGACGGCGTGAAGATCGACGCCCAGGGCGCCGAGGTCGGCGCCGTCGAGAGCGTCACGGACTGGCGGCGCGTGCGGAAGCTCGTCCTCGAGTACGACTTCGAGTACCGGCCGTCGCTGCCCAAGTTCCACGCCTTCGTGAAGCGGCTCCGGACCCACTTCCCCCGCATCTACCACTCCAAGCAGAAGAAGTCCGGCGACTTCTCGGGCTTCCCCAACGGCGTCCTCGTCTTCGCCATGCGCGAGCCCCCGGAGTAGGCCCGCAGAGCAGGCCTCCGAGTCGCCTAGGGTAAAAGTAGACGTCTCGTCTTCGCCATGCGCGAGCCCCCGGAGTCGCACTAGGGTAAACGTGGACGTTGAGTACTGCGTTGAGTGCATTCAAACACAGCGGCGCGATGGATGAGATGCTGCCCATGCCCGTAGTCCGACGCTGATGCTGCCATGGGCGGCCTCTGCTCGAAGAAGGGCGCGGCCGTCGAGTCGAAGAAGGAGGACGAGAAGGAGCTGCGCCTCGACAACCGCAAGCGCAACTCGCTGGTCTTCGCCGTGACGGACTGGGTCGGCACGGACTTTGGCAAAGACGCCGAGTCCCTGGCGATCCTGCTGTCGAAGCGCACGAAGGAGTCGAGCTCGAGCGGCGGCAACGACCCGCGCGGGTCGCGCGCGGCCAAGACCGCGGAGAGCATCGCGCTGGGCAACTTCCGCGAGCTCCGCGAGATTATCATCGGCCACTTCGCGCAGGTGAACAAGCGCTACGGCGCCTGGGACAACGACACGCTGCTCCACATCGTCTGCCGCGAGGGCTACCTGCGCATGGTCGAGTTCATGGTCGACCCGAAGAACGTCAGCCAGTTCGACACCGCGCCGGAAACGACCAGTGAAACGGACGCGTCAACCTCTCTAGCTCGGCCAAATCGAAGTCGATTCGGCTGATTTTCGGACGGATCGTTTTCTCTCGGTGCGTTCTTTTCGGAGAGTGAAAGAACCATGTCGAAGCCGTGCGAACACATGCACATTGAAGTCGTGTTGACTCGTTTCCCGCCCAGGTTCGACACGACGGAGATCGACTTCAACGCGGAGAACAACAAGTGGCGCACGCCGCTCCACGTCGTCTTCACGCCGCCCCAGGAGACCTACTGCGCTCGGAAGATCGGCGTCCACGACGACGGCCTCCCGAAGGGCGAGAAGCCCGAGGGCGTCACCATCGACAGCGACTGGATCCGGCCGGGCACGGAGCGGCACCGCATGCAGGTCATCGAGCTGCTCATCGACAAGGGCGCGAACATCCACCAGATGGACTACCACGACCACAGTCCGCTCCACTACGCCTGCGTCTGGGGCTGGGTCGACACCGTGGAGCTGCTGCTGGAGAAGGGCGCGGACCCGCGTCGGTTCGGGGGGGGGGGTCCCGACCGAACGTCGCGCCGCTCGGTCCCATCGACGTCGTTTCGGCTGATGTTTGGACTAGTC
>NW_008705685.1:3143-4828 GCF_000186865.1 Aureococcus anophagefferens
TAGAGGCTCTCGAGGCCCGCGACGGCGTAGTTGGTCGCGATGAGGTCCCAGGACGGCCGCGACCCGTAGTTCGTCCACGTCTCGTAGGCGAACTTCGCGGGGCCGGCGCCGCAGCCGTCGCCGTCGTGGAACCGCGAGCCCGTGAGCACGTCCTCCCCGGCGGGGCTGAAGACCTGCTGGACGCTCGCCGGCATGTGGTCCACGACGTACGCGGCCGCGCCCGCGCAGCCGTCCGTGGACCCGAGCCAGGGCGACCAATCGCTCCCCGCCGCGTCGCCGCAGCCGAAGTTGTAGCCGAGGTCCATGTAGACGATCTGCTTGACCTTGGCGGCGAAGAGGTCTTTGTGCGCTTGCAACGCCTCGCGCAGCGCCGTGGGCTCGCCGATGGACGCGATGACGACGGAGCCGTTGCTGCTCGCGGCGAGCAGCCGCCCGTAGGCGTCGGCGGCGCCGTCGACGTCGCCCGCGCCGGCGACGCGCGACGGCCAGCGTTCCGACATGGCGGTCGCGTAGCGGTCCTGGGCCGCCTGCGCGTCGTCGGACGACGCCCAGGCGCCCGTGTAGGCGCCGTAGGCGCGCGTGTCGTTGCCGCGGCCGTAGTAGTTCATGATCGAATCGACGGCGCCGATGCCTTCGACCTAACAAGGGTGACGGGGTCGAGCATTGCGCGAAAAGGCACCCCTGTCACTCTACGCTGCCTTCGACGAAGCCCGTGTTGTGGACGACGCCGCGGAGCTCGCAGAGGCCCAGGTCCTGCAGATGGTTGGCGACGGCGATGGCGCCGGCGTCGTCGACGTCGAAGCCCAGGTCCGTGTCGATGATGAGCTCGACGACGGCGTCGGTGGCGGTGGCGAGGACGAGCAGCAGTGCGGTGCGCATCATGTCTCGTGCTAAGGAATACCTTCGGGCAGCCCGCAGAGCCCGCAGATGCAGCCCGCCATTGGTGAGATTGATGGTGGGGCGTTGTTGAGGTTCAAGTTGCAGTCGCTTCCGAAGCTCGAATCGAGAACAGCACCATGGCATTGCAGTGTCCGGCGCGCACGCCGATCCGCGCCTAGCTCGGCGTCGAGCGCCGCTCCGCGCCTAGCTCGGTCGCGGCGTCGCGACGCACCGTCCCGTGACCGCTGCCTCGACATTGATCGCATTGATCGCTGCTTTAAAAGAATCATGCGCGCCGCGCTGCTGCTGCTCATCGCAGTCGATGCCCTCGTGGGCCCGCGGGCGCCGCCGCGGCCGCCGCCGCGGACGGCGCGCCTCCGCGCCGCGCCGCCGCCGCCGTCCCTCGACGGCGCGCCGCCGCCGCCGTCCTTCGACGGCGCGCCGCCGGCGCCGCTCTACCTGCCGGGGAACGACGCGTTCCGCGGCCTGCCGTCGACGCCCGGCTGGCGCGCGGGCCGCTTCAACGAGCTCACGGACTGGGCGACGAACGAGGCGTCGAACCGACCCGTCGTCTGCGAGTACCGGCCCGACGGCGTCTGGCTCTGGACGAAGTGGCGCGGCACGGTGCTCGAGATGACCATCCTGCCCGTCGTCGTCACGATGGCGCTCGGCGCGGCCGTCGACGGCGGCGCGCACGCGCTCGCGGCGTCGGCGTGGCCCTTCTGGGGCGTGCCGCCCGTGGAGGATCCGTTGATCCGCCAGCTGTCGGGGCTGGGCGCGCTCTGGGAGTACAACCTGACGCTCTG
>NW_008705685.1:7780-9737 GCF_000186865.1 Aureococcus anophagefferens
GCCGCACATACTCAACCCTTAGCGAGGCGCGGGCTTAGCGACACGCGACGATGGCGCAGATGGCGCAGGCGCTGCCGGCGACCTCGCTGCCGGCGACCTTCAAGATGACGCAGGCGCCGAACAACCCGCTGACGATGACCATGACGCAGGCGCCGAACAACCCGCTGACGATGACCATGGTCGCCCTGAAACCGCCGGCGCCGCCCGCGGAGCCGAAACCCCCCGCGGCGGCCTGCGCGGCGGCGGCGTCGCGCGTGTCGACGCCGGAGCCCGCGGCGCCGACGGCCGTCGTCACCGCCGGCAAGGACCGCGACGCCGTGCGCGCCTGCCTCGCGCGGTGCGTCGACGACGTCGCGGCGGCCGCCGCGCCGCGCGCGGCCGCGGCGCCGCGGCGCGCGGCCTCCGCGCCGCACGCGACGGCGCGGCTCGAGCTCGCGGCGGAGTTCCTGGGCGTCCTCGCGTCCATCCCCGGCGGCGCCGCGCGCGAGGCCGCGTTCTCCGCGGCCATCGCCGCCGTCGAGCGCGCCGTCGCGGACCCCTCCGCGCTCGCGTCGAGCCGCTACGACGACATGGCCGTCGACCGGGCGCCGGTGGCCGCGGAGGAGGCGGCGCCGGCCGCCGCACACCGGGGCGCCGAGGTGCCCCGCGCGCGCGCCGCGGGCTGGGCGCTGCATCTCGTCGCGGCGCTCAACGGGGCAGGAAAAGAGCGCGACATTCCCAACTTCAAAGGCTCCTATCTCGGCCGTTTCCACTCGTTTCGGCTGACTTTTGGACGAGCGATCATCTCTTGGAATGGCCTCGAAGCGTGGATGCTTTTTCACGGAACGCGCGCGCGCGGAACACCCACGTTGAAGCGACGTTGAATCTCTCTTTTCCCGCCCAGGCGCTCAACGAGACGGGCGCCGCGCGCGCCGTCGCGCCGTCGTGCGTCAAGGGCGCGCTGGCGCCGTCGAGCGCGCTGGTCCAGTTCTTCGCCGAGGGCCCCCTGGCCTTCGTGAAGCGCGTCGTCGCCGGCGGCCGCGGCGACGTCGAGCTCGAGTCGTTCTCGCGGGGCACGACGACGTGGGCCGAGTGCCTCGACGACGAGAAGCACGCGTTCACGCCGGCGACGCCCGCGGTGGACGCCGAGCTCCACGCGCTGCTCGAGGACGCGGCCCACGGCGGCCGGTCCGCCCGGGCCGGCCCGCGGCCCGAGCCGCCGTCGGGCGGCTCGTCGCCGCGGGGCGCGCCGCCCGACAAGCTCCCGTGCCTCGCGGGCCTGCCGAAGTTCGCGCGCGACGTCTACGACGCCTACGACGACGACGCCCAGTTCCTCGTGCTCCAGCCGGGGCCCGGCGGGGACCTGCGGCCCCACGTGGACTACCTCGCGTCGGGCGTGCTGTACATGCTCCTCCACGGGCGGAAGCGGATCTCGGTCTGGGCGCCGTCCGACGCGAACCTCGCGACGCTCGCGGACGGCTACGTCGAGGACCGGGACGTCGAGGCCGACCTCGGCGGGGACCGGTGGACCATCGACGCCGAGGCGGGCGACGCGGTCTTCATCCCGCCGGGCTGCCCGCACGTCGTCCGCAACGTCCGCGGCGGCTCCGTCGCCTGGGGCCTCAACGTCGTCGCGCCGGCGAGCCACGCGCTCATCGAGGCCATCCGCGACGGAAACCTGACCGACGAGCAGAAGAAGGTCTTCGCGCACCACTACTTCCCCGTCGTGCCGCCCGACGACGGCCACCTGGGGAAGAGCGACCAGGACACGCGCGTCGCCTTCGCGTGGCTCACGCAGCGCACGGCCAAAGCGCGGCCCGCGGCGCCGCCCGCGACGGACAAGACCATCGCCAAGCGCACGGCGCGCGTCCGCAAGAGCACGGGCGAGCGCGTCTACCTCGTCGACGAGCCGCCGGCGAAGCGCAAGAAGCGCGCGTCCTCCTAGCCTTACTCGACGAGCGTCGCGCGGCCGAAGCGG
>NW_008705685.1:13568-15617 GCF_000186865.1 Aureococcus anophagefferens
CGCGCTCGGCCGCCGTCCGCGCTCGGCCGCGCGAGGGCCTGCGGGCGGCGGTCGTCGGCGGGCGCCGCGCGCGCGGGCGACGGGCGACGCGCGCGCGTCGGATCCTCGGCCGGTAATTCCAAAAGGTATATCAGCATGCTTGTTAAAGGGAGGGCAACTCCCGCTCGAGACTGGTGCCAGAAATTTTGTCGTCATCGGAAGGCGACGGGGGTGTTCAAAGGGACGCGGCGTGCGCACGCGCTGCTGGAGGATGGACGGCGAGCGTGTCGACGAGGCGACGGCAGCGGCGGCGATCGCTGGGAGGTGCGCCTCGCGCGCGCGCGCGCGGCTGAGCCCCTGGCCGGCATCGCCGCGGGGGCTGAGCCACTGGGAAGGGGTTCGCTGCTTGGCGGGCGCCCCGAGTGGGTGGCTGCCATC
Source organism: Aureococcus anophagefferens (assembly GCF_000186865.1). Lineage (NCBI taxonomy): Eukaryota > Pelagophyceae > Pelagomonadales > Pelagomonadaceae > Aureococcus > Aureococcus anophagefferens. The sequence goes on from NW_008705685.1 coordinate 13,986, forward strand.
GCTCCAGGTGCTCGCCAAAGCCTGCGGCGCGGCGCGAGTAGGTCGCCTCAGGTGGGGAGGGGGGGGTTTGCTCCGCCAGTGGCGCCCCGGCCGACCCCTCTAGCGCAGCGACGCGGTACTCGAAAGTCACGATCTTGAGCGCGAACGAACCTTCATAGTACCGTCGACTAGGAAACCAAGGGGCATGTCCAACGCCATCGATGGTGGCGAGATCGGCTGTGCCGGATTTGTCCGTAGGAGCGCGGTGGACGAACGAGGCCCGTAGGGTGGATTTTGGACCGACACCGAAACTGCGTCTCCGGCACTCACCAACCGTCCAGGGCGACGCCAGGGGTCATGGGGCGTCGCCCCGACCACAAAAAGCGACCGTTCTGCACCTATACGCAGCGCATGGCTGGCGCGTATACGCGCGTATTCGTACGTAGGCGGTCCTTTTTCGAGGATATTGTGCCGAGATCGTCGAGTTAGAAAGAGCTTGCTTCACGCGAGCGTAGCCACCGGACCTCTCCCGGCGCATGCAAAAAAGCGTGACTTTAGACGCCGCCGTCGCGCGACGCTGCCGACGTTGCCGGAGCAACCCCCCCCATGGTGGGGATGCGGGATCTAGGGGTAGAGGCCGCAGTAGGCGGCGTCCTGTGCGTCGGCGGACGACGTCGACAAGCCGCGGAGGAGGTCGCGCGCGCTCGCCAGCGACTCGGACCGCGACGTCGACGCGCCCGAGCCGAGGCGGGGGAGGTCGCGCGCGCTCGCCGACAGCGACGCCGACTCCGCCGAGCCGCGGCGGACGTAGCGGGGGGCCGGCCGCGGCTGCCCGGCCCACGGCGCGCCGAGGACGCGGTCGAGGACGGTCATGCGATTGGCGACGGCTTCGGTGAGGCTCTCGAGCGTGTGCTGCTTCGTCTCGCCGCGCCGCTGGAGCCGCTCCCGCGAGCGCCGCTCGACGAGGGCCAGGGGGTGGTCGCGGAACCGCTCCGCGAGGCGCCGGTCCTCGGCGACGAGGTCCTCGTGCTTCGTGAACGGGCGGCGCGCGTCGCCCGCGGCCGGCGGCCGCGCTCGGAAGGCCCCGCGGCGGCGGCGGAAGCATTCCTGGATGTGGCGCGCGGCGCGCTCCTCGCGGAAGGCCTCGCGGCGCGCCGCGAGCTTGGGCGTCGCGCGGACCATGCCGTCGAAGAAGCGCTTCGCGATGCCAAAGTTCGTCGCGCTGCAGTGGAGGAGGAAGAAGAGCACGGAGGAGCGGTCCTTCCTGTCGACGCACTTCGCGCGGACGACGCCGCCGACGCGGCCCACGGCCGTGCCGCGGTCCACCTGCTCGACCATGAGAACGTGGATCGCGCGCGCGATGTCCGCGCGCCGCGCGTCGGAGCCCTCGAGGACGCAGTCGATGAGGCCCGGGTGGAACTTCTCGAGGCGCCGGTAGAACGCGGCCTCGTGGGAGAAGGAGTAGTTGTTCGTGAACGAGTGGTCGGCCACGAAGGGGCTCAGCGCGACGGCGAGGTCGCAGAGCTCGCGCGCGTTCACGTCCGACGCCTCCTGGAAGTCGCCGCTCGACCTGGGCGGGACGAGAGAGATTCGTTCGAGCGTTCCGCGCGCGCACGTTCCGGTAAAAGCATCCGCGCTTCGAGACCGTTCCGA
>NW_008705686.1:0-787 GCF_000186865.1 Aureococcus anophagefferens
CGCAGCCGCGCGGTGACGGCGCCGCCCGCCGCCGCGGCGCCGGCGCCGCCCGCCGGCGCCGCGGGCGGCGCCCGGCGCCGGCCCGCGCGCGCGGCCTCGAGCGCGCCGCGCACCTCGCCCGCGAGGCCGCCGGCGACGACGAGGTGGCGCAGCGCGTCGGCGAGCAGCGACGGCTCGCAGTCGTCGACCTCGGCGAGCGCCAGCTTCGCCACGGCGGCCGCCCAGGCGCGGTCCATCAGCGCCGACGACAGCTGCGACGGCGGCGCGCACGCGTCGCCGGCGTCCGCAGGGGGCGGCGCGACGGCCGCCGCCAGGCCTCTGCCGAGAGCATCAGCAGCGCTATAATCCATTGCTCCCGAACTGCTCTCCATTGCGCGCTGTCTGAGAGCATCAGCGGCTTTGCTCTCCATTGCTCCCACCCTGCTCTCCATGCTCGCTGGTCGGTTGCGAGACTCGATCTTCCGCCGTGTGGCGCGCTGCGGCGCCGCGCCCTCTCGAGCCGTCCGCGACTTCGACCCGGAGGTCAGGCTGGTGTGCGGTCTTCGGAACTTTAAAACCCAGCCCCGGCGGGCGGGGCGTCGCGGCGGATCGTCGCGCCGGCGACCAAAACGGGCCGCTCAGTTGAAGCAGCACGGGAGGCACGCCCGCAGGCCGCGCGACGACTTGTTGAACTCCGCGCCCGCCTTGTCCGCGCCCTCCGCGTCCTTGGGTTCCGCGACGTTCGTGTTGGCGTTGTTCTTGAGCTGGTTGAGGACCTCGACCCAGCGCGCGGCCGCCGCGGCGTCGA
>NW_008705686.1:2332-6376 GCF_000186865.1 Aureococcus anophagefferens
CCTGGAGCGGCACCTCGAGCAGCTGCTCGAGGCGCGCGGCGCCGTCGAAGCGCGGGACGGCGTCGCAGCGGAGCAGCGCGCCGAGGTAGAGCGCGTTCCTCTGCGTGAGCGCCGCGCCGGACGCGTTGACGGGCGCCGCGGCGAACGACGCCGCGACGGCGCCGCCGCGCCGGTTCGCCTCGGCCGCGCACGCGTCCGCGTACGCGACGGCGCCGCGCGCGTCGCCGGGGCACGCCGCGAGCAGGAGCGGCGCGTAGGCCGCGCCGTTGCCCTCGGCGTCCAGGGCCGCGGCCACCGCCGGCGCGAGCGCCTGCGCGTCGCCCGATTGCACGTAGGCGCGCGCGGCGTCGGCGACGGAGAGGTATTTGCCGTCCCTGTGGACGCCGACGCTGTAGCGGAGCATGGCCCGGCACCGGAGCGCCCGGCGGCCGCGGTCCGAGACGGGCCGGAGCGCCCCCGCCGCCGCCGCGAGCGCCCGGAGGCCCCGCTCGCTCACGAAGGACAGCACGGCCTCGCAGCGGAGCGCGCCGTCGACGAGCGCCGCGGCGTCGCGCGGCGCCGCGGGCGCGGGCGCGACGGCCGCCGGCGCCGCGGCGGCGGCGTTTTCGGCGTCGCGCTTGAGCTTCGCGAAGACCGCGGCGTCCTTCGAGCCGGCGCCGGCGACGGCCGCCTCGCGGTCCAGCGCGTTCTCGTACGCGAGGGCCGCGCCCGCCGCGTCCCCGGCGACGAAGCGCGCGGCGCCCAGCCGCGCCCAGAGCTTGGAGGCGTGGGGCGCGAGCTGCACGCTCCGCGCGGCGAGGTCCAGCGCGCCCGCGGCGTCGCCGCCCTTGAGCGCGCAGAGGCTCGCCTGTGTGGAAATCAACCAGTGAGCTGGGACGTCGAGGCCAAACTTGAGAAATCTCTAGCTCGGTCACATCGAAGTCGATTCGGCTGATTTTTGGACGAATCGATCGCTCTCGTCGAGTTCTCGAAGCACGGCGGAAGTGCTCGTGTCAAAACATTCGCATGCGCGCACATTGAAGTCGGGTTGAAGATTTGATGTGCGCGCAGAGGCTCGCGTTGCCCAGCAGCAGGCCCTGCTGCTCGAAGGCCCAGGCCACGAGGCCGGCGTTCCTGCCGTCCTCGGCCGTCGCCGGCGGCGCCAGCTCCTGGCTCAACCCGTCGGCCGCGGCGATGTAGTGGCCGCGCGCGTCGTCGAATCGGCCGGCGGCGAAGAGCCGCGCGGCCTCGGACTTGGCCCGCTCCCAGGGCCGCCGCACGGGGCGCGGCAGGCGCCCGAGGCAGCCGCAGGGCACGCCGACGAACTCCTCGGCGCAGCGCGCCGCGACGGACCCGGCGACGGCGAGGCCCGTCGTCGCCGCCGCGGCGCGGAACTTGTCGCTTCCGCCGCACGCGCCGAGCGCGAGCCTGATCGCGCGCGCGACGGCGAAGTGGCGCCCGGCCTCGGGCCGCCCGGCCGCGAGGGCGTCGATCGTCATGGCCTGGGCGACGAGCAGCGCCTCGGGGTGCGCGGCGGGCTCGAAGCGCCGCAGCAGGACCTCGAGCGACGCCGCGTCGACGGCGTCGCCCGTGGCGAGCACGCCGTCGAGGGCCTCGCCGAGCTTCTCGACGGCTTCGACGCGCCGCGCCGTGTCGCGCCGCTCGCGGCAGCGCGCCCGCGACGGCGCGCCGTGGCGGCAGCCCCGCTCGTAGGCCGGCAGGATGGCCATTACGAAAGCGCGCCGCCAACCGGCGGCCGACGCGACGGCTCCGTCGGCTCCTTGAACGACGGCGGCGGCATGAGATCATACCCAGCGCATGAGATGAGATGAGGTGATGAAATGCCGCGCCGCGCTCGCCCTCGCGGCGTGCCGCGGTGCGCCCGTGGGCTGGTGCGACCACCGCCGGCCGCGGCGGCGGTGCAACGCGACGGCCTGCTGGGCCGACGGCGTTTGCGGCTCCGCGGACAGCGTCTGGCGGCCCCTCAGCGGCGACTTCTCCAACGCGACGCTGCGCGGTCGCGTCGAGATCGTCGTGTCGCACTGCTCCGTGCCCCTGGCCTGGCTCGACGGCGACATCGCGGCGCTGGCGGCGCGCGGCGTCGACGTGGCGCGCGTGTCCGTCTACTCCAAGTGCGGCGGCGGCGGCGACGTCGGCCTCAAGTTCGAGCCCGCGGTCGTCTACGACTACGACAACGTCGGGCGCTGCGACCACAGCTACGCCGTGCACCTCGCCGAGGCCCACGACTCCCTCGAGGACCTGACGCTCTTCACGAAGGACAGCTTCCGGTCGCAGCCCCGGCGGCGGCGCCGCGAGCTCGCCGACGTCGTCGCGGGCGCGGCGGCCCACGGCTTCGGCTGCGGCGTCGGGTCCGAGGCGTCGGACTGGTACGACGGCCCGACGCTGCGGGCCTGGACCATCCCCAAGTACCGCAAGGCCTGGGACCAGAACCGCGGGCGGCGGCCCCGGCCCGGCGGCTTCGCGAGCCCGCGATACCGCGCGCTCGGCGCCTGGCTCGAGTCCGTCGTCGCCGCGGGCCTGGCGCGCGGCGCGGCGCCGGACCGGCGCGCGCACGCGGCGTCGGCCCTGTCCCGCGCCGCGACGCCCGTCTGCCTCGGCCAGGGCAGCAAAAGAGAGCGAAATTCCCAACTTCAAAGGCTCCGATCTCGGCCATTTTCCACTCGTTTCGGCTGATTTTTGGACGAGCGATCATCTCTCGGAACGGTCTCGAAGCGTGGATGTTTTTTCCGGAACGCGCGCGCGCAGAACACTCACGTTGAAGCGACGTTGAATCACCCTTTTGCTGCCCAGGCCTCGGCGGCACCTTCGCGGCGACGCGCGCCGGCGCGCGGTCGCTCGGCGCCGAGGGCTGGCGGGCCGTCGCGCGGTCGCTGGACCGCGGCGACAACATCCAGGAGGGCCACTTCGCCGAGCGCGCCTGGGCGACGCTCCTCGCGCCGGACCCGGCGCCGGCGCTCGCCGCGTGGGTCGCGTGCGCGCACCGCGGCGTCGTCGTCGCGCGAAGGTCGAAGCGCCACCGCCAGCCCTACTGCCCCTTCGCCGGCATGCTCCACGCCGGCGGCCTCGGGGCGTGCGACCCGGGGCGGACGCCGCCGAACGCGACGTGCGGCGGGCTCAAGGTGCGCTAAGTGTGGTGTGTTATGTGCACGCGCGCGGGGGGGCCTAGGAGCCGGCGTCCCCGGCGTCCCCGGCTTCGACGTCGCCCCCGGCGTCCCCGGCGTCCCCGGCTTCGACGTCGCCCCCGGCGTCCCCGGCGTCCCCGGCGCCCCCGGCGTCCCCGGCGCCGGCGAGGTCCTCGAGCGTCGTGCCGGAGTGGGCGCGGAGGCCGTCGTCGAGGGACAGGGACCGCCCGAAGTTCGAGTTCGCGATGCCGGGCCCGGCGTCGCCTGGGCAGGACAAGAGAGCGAAATTCCCAACTTCAAAGGCTCCTCTCTCGGCCGGTTTCCACTCGTTTCGGCTGATTTTTGGACGAGCGATCATCTCTCGGAACGGTCTCGAAGCGTGGATGCTTTTCCCAGAACGGGCGCGCGCGGAGCACTCACGTTGAAGCGACGTTGAATCACCCTTGTCCTGCCCTGGGCGTCGCCGCCGTCGGAGCCGCCCGAGTCCGCGCGCGACCGCGCGCCCGACGCGGCCGACGGCCGGCGCTGGACGAGGCCCCCGACGGCCGTCATCTTGAAGCTCGACCGGCGCCGGCCCATCGTGCGGCTGCCCGCCGACTTGTCGTCCTCCTCCTGCGCCTGCTCGTTCTCGCTCCGCTGGAGCTTGAAGAAGTTGCCCGCGGTGTCGATGCGCACCGTCGTCGGCATCTTGTAGGTGAGGAGCTCGCCGGCGACGCGGTTCGCGGCCTCGATGGACTCGAGGCCGTCCCTGGCCCGCAGCAGGGCCGCGGCCGCGCCGTCGTCGTCGCCGACGCGGCGCGCGAGGAACGCGAGCTCACCGCGGATCCGCTCGAGCGCCGCGTCGATGCGCAGCATGGGCTCCATGCCGTCGCCGCCGTGGTCGTCGTCGCGCGGCGCGGTGTCGCTCGAGTCGACGAGCTCC
>NW_008705686.1:7213-9629 GCF_000186865.1 Aureococcus anophagefferens
CGTGGTGCTCGTCGGGGCCCGACGACAGCCGGGCGACGATGCCGCTCTTCAGCAGGCCGCCGCGCTTCCACGCGAGCGCGCCGACGAGGCCCGTCGTTAACGCGCCGATCGCGCCGCCGCCGTGCGCGTGGAGCTTCTCGGCGACGAACATGGGCAGCAGGCCCGTGAGGAGCGTCGCCACCGTGCGCTTCCAGGGCCGGTCCCAGAGCGACGTCAACCCCACGAGGCCGCCGCCGAGGACGCCGTAGAGAGCGCCGACGACGACGGAGATGGGCCCGTGCGTCGCGTTCTCCACGACCGTCCCGTGGCCGCCCGCGAGGCCGATGCACACGGAGAAGCCGAGCATGGCGACGATGTCGTCCATGGACGCCGCGGCGACGACGATGGACGGGATGCCCTTGGCCGTGCCGAAGCCCCGCTGGTGCAGGTCGAACATGCCGACGACGACGACGGCGGGGCTCACGGCCGCTAGGATGAAGCCGAGCGATAAAGACAGCATGAAGGGCATGGCGAAGACGTAGGACGCCACGACGCCGACGGCCAGCGCCTCCGAGAGGCCCGGCATGACCGTCAGCCGCAGGCTCACCGCGCCCGCGCGGCGGATCGCGTCGACGTCGAGCTCTAGACCGCTCCGCATCATGATGACGCCCAGCCCGAAGCTCCGGATCGCCGCCTTCCAGTGGCCCGTGAGCGCCGACGCGTGGAAGACCCGCAGGTTCCGCAGCGCGACGCCCCCCAGGAGCTGCCCCGCGAGCGGCGGCAGGCCGACGCCGCCGAGCACCTTGCCGCAGACGTTCGCGCCGAGCCAGGTGACGAAGAGCGCCCAGCCCGGCCCGTTGCGCGGCAGCATGAGCTTGCCGTGGCTCAAAGGCGAGAAGACGGCCACGAGCAGCCCCAGACCGCAGAGCAGCGCCTGGCTCAGGTTCGCGTCGACGTCGATGTGGCGGTCGATCTGCGGCGCGAGCCGCACCGTCCGCTTCACGAGGAGCGCGATGGAGTTCGTGCGCGCCCTCAGCCGCAGGACCGTCGCCGCCCGGCTCAGCCGCGACGGCCGGGCCGACGGCGTCTCCTCCCCGTCGTCGTCCATTGTTGCCGCCCGCGTTTCCGCGCCCACAGTTGTTGACGATTGGCTGCCCGGGGTGCAGTTTCGCGATGCCTTCACTTCAGCTCAGGCAACGACAACCTTCACACTAACCTTCACCACTGCACCTTGCAGCACTGCTTGCAGCCTCAAAAGCTCCGCATGGCCTTTGACATTCCGGCTCGTAACTAGTGCCATTCATGCTCTTCATCGCGCTCGCTCTCATGGCGACGACGACGGACGCCCTCGTGGGCCTCGGCGTCGACCTCGGCACGTCGGGCGTGCGCGTCTGCGTCGTCGAGCGCGGCGCTCGGGGCGTGTCGATCCTCAGCGAGGGGGCGACGCGCTGGACCGACGACGAGGGCCGCGAGCCCGCCGTCTGGCTGCGCGCCCTGCGCGAGACCATCGCGAAATGCGACGACGCCGCCGTGGCGCGCGTCGGGCGCGTCGCCGTCTCCGGCACGTCCGCGTCGACGCTGCTCGTCGACGGCGCGACGGGCGCGGTGCGGCGGCCGCCGATGATGTACTCCGACGCCGTCGGCGGCGACGCCGGCGCCGCGGCGCTCGGCGCCATCGACGCGCACGCGCCGCCGGGCCACACGTGCCGCGGCGCGACGTCGGCCCTCGCGAAGCTCCTGGCCTGGGCCGCCGACGCGCCGCTGGGGGCACAGGACGTCGCGGCGCACCAGGCGGACTACGTGGCGGCGGCGCTCTGCGCGGGCGTCGACGGCGAACAACTCGCCGCGCCGCCGGCGCTGCGCAGCGACTGGCACAACGCTTTGAAGATGGGCTTCGACGTCGTGGAGCTGCGATGGCCCGCCTGGCTCCTACGAGGGCGCGATGCCCGCGGTCGGCGCGGCGCCGGCCGCCCTCGAGCGCCTCGGCGTCCTGCGCCCCGGCGTCGCCGACGAGCGGCGCGCGGTCTCCGAGGCGGCGGCGGCGCACTGGCGCCTGCCCGAGGGCGCGGCCGTCGTCGGCGGCACGACGGATTCCATCGCCGCGTTCCTCGCGTGCTCCTGCGACGCCGCGGCGGGCGTCGTCCGCGTCGAGCCCGGCCGCGCGGTCACGTCCCTTGGCTCGACGACGGCGCTCAAGCTCGTGAGCGACGTGAAAATCGACGACGCGGCGACGGGCGTCTACAGCCACCGCCTCGACCCGCGCGGAACTCGAATCTTCAACCCGACTTCAATGTGCGCGTATGCGACGGTGGTGATGCGAGCTTTTTCACCGTGCTTCAAGAACTCGACGAGAGCGATCGATTTGTCCAGAAATCAGCCGAATCGACGTCGAATCGACCGAGCTAGAGAGTTCCGAGGTTTGNTCGGGAGAACCCAT
>NW_008705686.1:12872-14228 GCF_000186865.1 Aureococcus anophagefferens
CCGTCGCGGAGATCGCGGCGCTCGAGACCGCCATCTTCGTACCCCGCGATTTCGCGGGCAGCGTCCAGCAGTTCCAGGTGCCGCCGCCGTACTACGTCCGCTTCGATCCGACGTCCGACGTCGACGTCCGCTGCTGGGCCTGCGGCTACGAGATATGCCCGGTCGATCTCACGCAAAAGGGGACGCAGTGCTTCTCGTGCCCGCACTGCCTCGCGGCCGTGCTGCGTCCGAACTGCGCGACGCACCGCGACGAGATCCGCGCGAGCCAGGCGCAGTACAAGGCGACGCCGAGCGGCCGGTGCGCTGTTTTGTCGAGCCAGCTCCGCGACAAGTACGGCACCGACGACGTCGCGGCGTTCTCCATCGCGGATCGCTGCCGCCTCGCGGCGGCGCTCCGCGCCGCGGCCGCGGCCGACGGCGTGCCCACGCTCGGCCCCGTCGCGGAGATCGCGGCGCTCGAGACCGCCATCTTCGTACCCCGCGATTTCGCGGGCAGCGTCCAGCAGTTCCAGGTGCCGCCGCCGTACTACGTCCGCTTCGATCCGACGTCCGACGTCGACGTCCGCTGCTGGGCCTGCGGCTACGAGATATGCCCGGTCGATCTCACGCAAAAGGGGACGCAGTGCTTCTCGTGCCCGCACTGCCTCGCGGCCGTGCTGCGTCCGACTCGGAACCAGTGCCGCGTCTGCGGGAAGCGCTTCGATACCGCCCGCCAGCTTAGCGGGCACCTTTACAACCAGCACACCGCGCTCGAACGCGACGGCTACTAAGCATAATTGCCCTCGCGCCCGAGCAAAGAGAACAGTGACTGTGTATGTAACCGAGCCAAGAACCTCAACGACCCGTAGTTGAGGCGAATCGGCGACGCATGGCGCTCCGCGTGGCATTGCGAGCGGTGCGCGCCGCGCCGCGGCTCGCGCGTCGACCGTCTCTCTACGCTGCGCGCGCGTTCTCGACCAGCGAAGCAGAAGCGCCGGCGGCAGAAACTCCCAAACCCGACGCGCCGCCGCCGCCGTCCACAGAGGAGCACACGTTCCAGGCCGAGACGCGGAGTCTGCTCAACATCGTCAGCAACGCCCTGTACACGGAGCGCGAGGTCTTCCTGCGCGAGCTGCTGTCCAACGCGTCCGACGCCCTCGAGAAGTGCCGCCTGCGCCGCGTGAGCAACGAGCCGACGGCCGACGGCGACGACGAGCTCCACATCGCCGTGACCGTCGACAAGGAGCGCAAGACGCTGACCATCGAGGACAGCGGCATCGGCATGACGGCGTCGGAGCTCGGCACGAACCTCGGCACCATCGCCCTCAGCGGCTCGAAGAAGTTCGCGGCGGAGGCGTCGAAGAAGGGCGACGACGC
>NW_008705687.1:0-3149 GCF_000186865.1 Aureococcus anophagefferens
ACCGGCGATCGCGGCGCGGTGGTCCGTGTCGGCGCCGCCGCCCGCCGCGGCGGCGGCGCGTCCCGCGGCGGCGCCGAAGAAGCGGCCCGCGCCGGCGCCGCGCGCCGCGCCGAGCAAGCGGCCCGCGCTGCCCGCGTGCCTCGCGCCGCCGCCGAAGCCGAAGCCGCCGCCCGACGTGACCATGGGCACGCTCTTCGGCGACGAGTCGGACGACGACGACGGGTAAGAGATTTTGGTTACGCGTCCTGGAGAGGCGGTCCAGAGCTTCAATGTGGGATTATAGGCCGGGCACCTTCTGGGCGTCGGAGACGGTGTAGATCGTCGTGCAGGAGCTCTGTGATGTCGAACCGCCCGGCGGAACACAGCGACGGTGATCGGTCGACGCGAAACGCTGCGCATGGTCCCGGAAACATGCGTTTTCGGGCTATTTGAGGCGCTCTGGAGCCGAAACCACATCTTACACGCCGATATCGCACCCGGGAGCCACGCCAACGCCTTCGAGGGCTTGCCCCGCGTACCCAACGCCTTCGAGGAGCGCCAGCCCAGCGTCTCCGCCCGGAATCGCACCGCGGACTGCGTCCTCGGCGTCGACGCGTCGTAGCCCGTCGGGCATTCGCGAGTCGTCGAAATTTCGTCGCGCGGCCAGAAACTGCGTAGCACCATCGACGCGCACTACCATGAGGAGCTCCCTGTTGAAAAAGAGTCCGCAAATTTTCCGATCCGCCGCCGGACGGCCTCCATCGCTGTTTTCGCGTCTCCGAGCACCCCGCCGCAGACGCGCGCGCAGGCGTCGACGGAAGCTCAAAAGCTGGTCAGAGGTACCTCAGAGCACGACTTCGACGGCGCAATGCGGGCCGCAGCCGTCGGAGCCGGTCCGGGCGCGCATGGCGCAGCGCCAGATCTGGTCGAGCTCTGGTGCACCACCGATCCGGTAGTGATTGAAGGGCTTCCAGTCGAGCAGGGCAGCGATGGCGTTCGTCGCGCGCTCGTTCAATGCCTGGGCCGCGGCTAATCCGGTCTCCGCGGCGTGCTTCTTCGGCGGCGGCAAGAACGTCGGCGTCGACGCCTGCGTGCAGCTCGCGACGGCGGGCGGCGACGTACGACAGATGGATCTGCGGCGCTCGGCCTGCTTCCTCGCCTTTGGCACGCTCTGGATCGGCGGCGCGCAGTACTACATTTTTAACAAGCTGATCCCGCGGCTCGTGCCCGCCATCAACGCGCCGAACCCGACCTTTGCCACCGCTCTGAAAGCCGGCGCGTGGGACTGGGCCGTGCACATGCCCCTCTTCTGTCGCGGACCGGCGTCGGGCGAAAAGGAGACCTTTTCTCGCGCGATCGACGCGCGTAGATCTGCCCGTCTTCTACTGCGTCCGCGAGGTGGCCACGAAGCCGGAGCTCGGCGCGGACGCGATCCCGAGCGGCATCGCGTGCTGGCGGGAGAACATCCTCGTCGACTCGGTCAAGCGCGGCGGCCGCGTCCAAAAGACCTTCGTCCTGGAACCGCGTCGTAGGTCGACGATGATCTTCGGGCCGGTGCAGACGCTCAACTTCTGGCTGATGCCGACGCACCTGCGCGTCCCGACGGTCGTCACCGCCGCCATCGTCTGGACGAGCCTGCTCTCGATGAGCCGCGGCGACCGGTCCAAGCAGGGCGAGGGGTAAGTTCCCAGAGCCGGCGGGCTATGTTAGCCGCTTCGGCTTAGACGCGGCAGGACTCCGGATCCTGAAGGCACAGTAGGAGTAGCAAGACACCAAGGGCCCCGGCCTGCGACGACCGAGGTGTAGCAACGTAGAGCACGTCGCGGCGGAGGCGGCAGACTCTCGGAGGTCTGCAGCGGCGACGCGGAGAGTGAGCGGCGGCCCCGGCGCCGTCTGCGGGGTGCTTCTGCGCGCGCTACTCCGAGCACACGTAGCCCCGCAGCTCCGTGTCGGCGCGACGCTGACGCAGTAGCCGGGCAGGTCCGTCGACAGATCGTCGCCGGCGCTGGCCGGGCCGCTGGCCGGCCCCGCGCGGTCCGCGTCGCCCTCGGCGCGCTCTTTGCCGTCGAAGCGCCGGCGCCGTGGCGCCGGCGAGGGCGCGTCTCGGCGTCGTCGACGACGCCCTGGTCGCGCGAGAACGGCGTAGGCGGCTGCGTCGACCGCGACCGGCCGCGGCGAGCACCCCCGGCCGTGCCCTTGTTGCACCGAGGCGTCAGCGAGATTTCGTTCAACGTCTGGCCATCTGTTTGACCTTCCACGCTCACCGCACACTCGCCACGCGTCATACTCACACCTCGTACCTCTCTCGTAGCCTCCCGGCGTCCCAACAAGTCCCCCCCCCCAAAAGCCCCGCTTTTTACGACCCCTTTTCGCTCCGCCCACGCCATCCCCAAAAAAAACGTTCCCCACGACCGCGATCGCGCCCGTCCGCCCCCGGGGGGAGGCGTCACCCCCCGGGGCGCGGTCGTCGTCGCCCCGGGGGGCGGCGGTGGCCCGCCGGCGGCGTGATCCGCGGCGGGCACCTCGACGACGGCGAAGAGCGACTCGCTCTCGCGCGGCGCGGCCGGCGGCCGGCGCGCCGGGACCCGCTCCGCTACGTCTTCGAGTCCTCGGTGCACGTCAAGCGCATGGAAGCCCGGCCTCCGACCTCGCGGCCCGCCGGCGGCGTGATCCGCGGCGGGCACCTCGACGACGGCGAAGAGCGACTCGCTCTCGCGCGGCGCGGCCGGCGGCCGGCGCGCCGGGACCCGCTCCGCTACGTCTTCGAGTCCTCGGTGCACGTCAAGCGCATGGAAGCCCGGCCTCCGACCTCGCGGCCCGCCGGCGGCGTGATCCGCGGCGGGCACCTCGACGACGGCGAAGAGCGACTCGCTCTCGCGCGGCGCGGCCGGCGGCCGGCGCGCCGGGACCCGCTCCGCTACGTCTTCGAGTCCTCGGTGCACGTCAAGCGCATGGAAGCCCGGCCTCCGACCTCGCGGCCCGCCGGCGGCGTGATCCGCGGCGGGCACCTCGACGACGGCGAAGAGCGACTCGCTCTTGCGCGGCGCGGCCGGCGGCCGGCGCGCCGGGACCCGCTCCGCTACGTCTTCGAGTCCTCGGTGCACGTCAAGCGCATGGAAGCCCGGCCTCCGACCTCGCGGCCCGCCGGCGGCGTGATCCGCGGCGGGCAC
>NW_008705687.1:7025-8672 GCF_000186865.1 Aureococcus anophagefferens
AGTCCTCGGTGCACGTCAAGCGCATGGAAGCCCGGCCTCCGACCTCGTCGCCCGCAGGCGGCGTGGTCCGCGGCGGGCACCTCGACGACGGCGAAGAGCGACTCGGCGCGGCCGGCGGCCGGCGCGCCGGGACCCGCTCCGCTACGTCTTCGAGTCCTCGGTGCACGTCAAGCGCATGGAAGCCCGGCCTCCGACCTCGTCGCCCGCAGGCGGCGTGGTCCGCGGCGGGCACCTCGACGACGGCGAAGAGCGACTCGGCGCGGCCGGCGGCCGGCGCGCCGGGACCCGCTCCGCTACGTCTTCGAGTCCTCGGTGCACGCCAAGCGCATGCAAGCCCGGCCTCCCACCTCGCGGCCCGCCGGCGGCGTGGTCCGCGGCGGGCACCTCGACGACGGCGAAGAGCGACTCGGCGCGGCCGGCGGCCGGCGCGCCGGGACCCGCTCCGCTACGTCTTCGAGTCCTCGGTGCACGCCAAGCGCATGCAAGCCCGGCCTCCCACCTCGCGGCCCGCCGGCGGCGTGGTCCGCGGCGGGCACCTCGACGACGCGGAAGAGCGACTCGCTCTTCCGTGGCGCGTCCGGCGGCCGGCCTCCCGGCCGTCGGCGGACGTGCCTGAAAGGTCTTCACCCCTGATTCGCGCGCCTCGTCTGTCGATCGTCGCCGCGGAACCGCGTCGATTCCCCCGCAGGCACCCGCAATCTCGACCATGCACGTCATCATCCGCGCGACCGTACTTTCCTGCGCCTTCACCTTCGCCACGGCGGCGGGGGGCGTCAAGCTGAACAAGAAGGCCTACCCGGTCGAGGCCGTGGTCGCGATCTTCAAGGACTTCCATCCGACGGCCTCGGAAGCCGATCTCGCCGGGATCGCGCTGGCGCTCAAGGGCCTCGAGGCGTCCGACACGAGCCCCGAGGCGGCGGGGGGCGTCAAGCTGAACAAGAAGGCCTACCCGGTCGAGGCCGTGGTCGCGATCTTCAAGGACTTCCATCCGACGGCCTCGGAAGCCGATCTCGCCGGGATCGCGCTGGCGCTCAAGGGCCTCGAGGCGTCCGACACGAGCCCCGAGGCGGCGGGGGGCGTCAAGCTGAACAAGAAGGCCTACCCGGTCGAGGCCGTGGTCGCGATCTTCAAGGACTTCCATCCGACGGCCTCGGAAGCCGATCTCGCCGGGATCGCGCTGGCGCTCAAGGGCCTCGAGGCGTCCGACACGAGCCCCGAGGCGGTCCCGTCCGACGACGCCGAGGACGCGGACGTCGATGGTCTACCGGGCGTCGAGGACTCGGCCCGCCATCTCTCGGAAGCGTGCGCGGACTCGGACGACGTGGCACAAGAAAGGCGACGACGAGAAGAACTGCGCCTGGGTCGGCAAGAAGAAGGCGAAGCGCTGTACGGGCAAGGTCAAGTCCGAGGGTGGCGTCCTGGCCAGCGTCGCCTGCCCCGTGGCCTGCGACACCTGCCTGGCGACCTGCGTCGAGGGGCCGTCGTGCGCGGACTCGACGACATGGCACCAGGGCTGGAAGAAGTCGAAGACCTGCGCGTGGGTCGGCAAGTCGCCCGCGAAGCGCTGCGACAAGGAGTCCAAGTCCAAGGGTCTTGGCCAGCGACGCCTGCCCCGTGGCGTGCGACGCCTGCCCGACCTGGGCGGAG
>NW_008705687.1:12056-13800 GCF_000186865.1 Aureococcus anophagefferens
GCCGCGGCCGCGGGCGACGACGCGCGGGCCGTCGACGCGGCGCTCGCGGACGCCGGCGCCCGCGGCGTAGACGCGGCGCACCCGGCCGTCGCCGCGGCGACGGCGCGGCGCGCGGCGCTCGCCGAGGCCGCGGCCGCGCGCGACGCCGCGCGGGCCGAGTGCGCGCGCGCGGCCGCGGGCGACGGCGAGGCCGCCTGCGAGGCCGCGCTCGTCGCCGCCGCGGCCGCCGGCGTGGCCGCCGACGACGCCGACGTCGCCGCGGCCAAGGGCCGCCTCGACGCGCTCGTCGCCGCGCGCGAGCGCCGCCTCGCCGCGGAGAAGGAGCTCGCGCGCGCGGCGCGGTCCGAGACGCTGCCCTGGGTCGAGAGCGCGCTCCGGAGCGCGGAGCGCGCGGGCGTCGACGGCGGGTCCGCGGCCCTCGCCGCCGGGCGGCTGAAGCGCGACGAGCTCAAGCGCCGAGCCGCCGCGCGCGCGGCCGCGGCGGCCGCGCTCGGCGCCGCGGCGACGAGCGACGACGCCGCGGCCATCGACGCGGCCCTCGACGAGGCGCTCCGCTGCGGCGTCGGGCCCGGCGAGGACCTCGTCGTCGAGGCCAAGGCCGCGCGGGACCGGCTCCGCACGCGCGGGGCCGCCGAGGACGCCCTGGCGGCCGCCGTCGCGTCGGGCGACGCGGACGCGATCTCGCACATCCTCGACTTCTTCCGCTACGCGAGCCCGGAGACGCGCCCGTCGCCGGCGTCGATCGCGCGGGCGACGGCCCTGCGCGACGAGCTCGTCTACAAGGCCGAGCTCCTCGCGGCCGCGCTCGCGAACCTCGCCGCCGCGGCCGGCCGCCGCGACGCGGAGCTCGTCGCCGCGTGCCTCGAGGCCGCGCTCGACGCGGGCGCCGAGGACGGCGCCGTCGCCCTCGAGGACGCGCGGGCCGTGCGCGCGGCGGTCCTGCGCGAGCGCGAACGCCGGGCCGACGCCGAGCGCGCGCTCGCGGCGGCGACGGAGGCCGGCGACGAGGCGGAGCTCGCGGCCGCGGTGTCGGCCGCCGAGGCCGCGGGCGTCGCCGACGACGCCGCGACGCTGCGCGGCGCGCGGGCGGCGCTCGCCGCCGTGCGGGAGAAGCTCGCCGCGGAGCGGGCGGCGGCGGCGCGCGAGGCCGCCGCGCGCGACGCGCTCGAGGCCGCGGCCGCGGCGGGCGCGCTGGGGGAGCTCGACGCGGCCCTGGCCGAGGCCGCCGCCGCGGGCGTCCCCGCCGACGACGCCGCCGTGGCCGCGGCCGAGGCCGCGCGCGCCGCGGCGCTCGAGCGCGCCGCGCGCCGCGCGGAGCGCGCCGCGGACCTCGACGCCGCGGTCGCCGCGCGCGACGCCGCGGCGCTGCCGGCCGCGGTCGACGCGGCCCTCGCCGCGGGCGTCGCGGCGGACGACGCCCTCGTCGTCGCGGCGCGGGACCTGCTCGCGCGCCACGCGGCGCACGCGGAGGCCCTCGCCGCGCTCGCCGACGGCGACGACGCGGCCGCGCTCGCCGCGGCCGTGCGCGCGGCGCGCGCGGACGGCGTCGCCGAGGCCGCGCCGGCGCTCGTCACGGCGGTCTTCGCCCTCGAGAAGCTCGAGCGCAAGGCCGCCGTCCTCGCGGACCTCGACGCGGCCGTCGCCGGCGGCGACGGCGCCGCGCTCGACGCGGCGCTCCGCGAGGCCGCGGAGGCGGGGCTCCGGCCGGGGACGCCCGCCGTCGCGCGCGCCATGGAGGAGAAGA
>NW_008705687.1:13850-15395 GCF_000186865.1 Aureococcus anophagefferens
CATCGGCGCCTGGGACACGTCGTCCGTGACGAGCATGAGCTGGATGTTCTACGAAGCCGCCGCCTTCGACCAGAACATCAGCGCCTGGGACACGTCGTCCGTCACGGACATGACCAAGGCGTTCTTCAACTCGGGTCTTCAGGATTGCCCGTCCTGGGCCGACGAGACCGCGGAATGCCCCCATGCTAACTAGGGCGCACCTCCCTCGACGACTTCAAGCTCACTCGCCGGTCGCCTCCCCCCCCTCACCCCGCCCACACCCCTAAGACCACACCCGGAGCGTGGCGCCGTCGATGGCGGCCTCCGGGCCCGAGCGCCCGAACGCGCCGGCCTCCCGGCCGTCGGCGCACGTGCCTGAACGGTCTTCAACCCCTGATTCGCGCGCCATATCCGTCGATCGTCGCCGCGGAACCGCGTCGATTCCCCCGCAGGCACTCGCAGACTCAACCATGCACGTCATCGTCCGCGCGCTCTTGCTTCCCTGGATCGTCACCTTCGCCGCGGCGGCGGGGGTCGTCAAGCTGAACACGAAGGCCGACCCGGTCGAGGCCGTGGTCGAGGTCTTCAAGCACCTCCATCCGGCGGCCTCATCGGCCGCGCTCGCCGTCGCGAAGAACGGGGTCGCGTCGGTGCTCAAGGGCCTCGAGGCGTCCGACACGAGCACCGAGAACGTCGCGTTCGAGGACGAGAACGAGCGCCGGCGCGCCGCGGCCGAGCAGTCCGAGCGGCGCGGCGCGTGCTCCGACATCACGAGCCGCGAGGTGTGCAAGAACGCCGCGAACAAGGCCGACTGCTCCTGGAGCAAGAGCCGCGAGAAGTGCAAGAGCAAGCGCAAGAAGTGCGCCGAGGTCAAGAACAAGAAGACGTGCCACAAGAAGAAGTACGCGAACATCTGCGCGTGGAGCTTCAAGAAGGAGAAGTGCCGGAACGCCAAGTGCGAGGAGATCGACGACGAGCGCGACTGCATGTCCGAGGGCGCGCGGAAGAGGGGCTGCAAGTGGAAGAACAACCAGAAGCGCTGCATCGTCGACAAGAACGCCGGCGGCGGGGGGTCGGACAGCTTCACCGAGTCGACGTCGACGAGCGCGTTCGCGGGGGCCTCGTGCGCCGCCCAGGACCAGCAAATCGTCGCGTTGAACGCGAACATCACGAACCTCAACGCCACCAAGGATGCCGAGCTCGAGACCAGCGCCGCCGCGCTGGCGGAGGCGACCGCGGGCAAGGCCGCCGCCGAGGCCACCATCGCCACCAAGGACGTCGAGCTCGAGACCAGCGCCGCCGCGCTCGCGGACGCGATCGAGAAGCAGGAGACCTGCGAGGCCACGGTGCAATCGCTCGAGGAGGCGAACGCCTCCGGGGAGGGCTGCCCGACGCCCGCGCCGACGCCCGAGCCGACGCCCGCGCCGACGCCCGCGCCGTCGGTCTCTCCGACGCCCGCGCCGACGACGCCCGCGCCGACGACCGCGCCGACGCCCGCGCCGTCGGTCTCTCCGACGCCCGCGCCGACGACGCCCGCGCCGACGACCGCGCCGACGCCCGCGCCGA
>NW_008705688.1:0-2216 GCF_000186865.1 Aureococcus anophagefferens
AAATTAGCCGAAACGAGTGGAAACCGGCCGAGAGAGGAGCCTTTGAAGTTGGGAATTTCGCACTCTTGTCCTGCCCAGGCCGCGGGCCTGACGATGGGCGTCGTGAGCCTCGACGCGACGGAGCTGCGCATCATGCTGCGCACGGCGTCGCCGAGCGAGCGGCGCCACGCCGCCGTGCTGCTCCCGCTGGTCGAGCGCGAGCCGCACCACCAGGTGCTCGTGACGCTGCTGCTGGTGAACTCGTTCGCGAACGAGGCGCTGCCGCTCTTCCTGGACGCGATCGCGCCGAGCTGGGCGGCGATCCTGTTCTCGGTGGTCGCCGTGCTCTTCTTCGGCGAGATCATCCCCTCGGCCTTCTTCACGGGGCCGTCGAAGTACCGCATCGCCGCGCGGCTCGCGCCCGTGGTCAACGTCGCCCTCGCGGCGCTGTCGCCGATCGCGCTGCCGCTCGCCAAGGTCCTCGACCGCGTCGTGCCCCACGAGGCGTCCTACACCTCCGGCGACGAGATGGTGGCCCTCGTCGAGGTCGAGCGCGAGCTCGCGACGACGCACGGCCACGCGCTGCCCTTCTCCGAGGACGAGGCGGACCTCGTCCGCGGCGCGATGGCGCTCTCGAAGACGTCCGTCGGCGACGTCATGGTGTCGGCGCGCGAGGTCTTCTCCCTGCCCCGCGACTCGACGGCGGGCGCGGCGACGCTCGACGCGCTGCGCGCGCGCAGCGTCTCGCGCGTGCCGCTCTACGCGCGCGGCGACCCGCGCGACGGCGCGGAGTACCTCCTCGTGCGCGAGCTCGTCGGCGTCGCCGCGAGCGACGCGGTGCGATTGGTCGACCTGCCGGGCGCGGTCTTCCCCGCGCTCTGGGCGGGCCGGGACCAGAGCCTCTTCGACCTGCTCAACGAGTTCCAGACGGGCGCGTCGCACATGGCCTTCGTGTCCGAGGACCCCGCGGCGAGCCGCGCGCGCGTCGCCGCCGGCGAGCCCCTCGAGGGCGCCGCGCGGCTCGTGGGCATCATCACGCTCGAGGACATCTGCGAGGAGATCCTGACGGAGGAGATCTACGACGAGACGGACCGCCAGGCCGCGGCGAAGAAGATCTCGGCCTTTTTCGCACGCAGGCTCGAGGGCGCCGCGGCGGCGGCGCCGCCGCCGAGCCCGCGGCCGCCCGCGCGCTCGCCGTCGGCGCCCATCGGCGCGCTGTCGTTCATGGCCAAGGGCGCGCAGGCGCGCCGGCGCCTGCACCGGTCCGCGAGCAACCCCGCGCCGCCGCCGGAGCAGTCCCGGCGGGGCCGCTCGGCCACGGCGCCGACGGTGACGTCGCCCCTCGTCGAGGCGAGCACGTGGCCGCCGCCCGGCGGCGCGACGAGCGTCGCGCCGGCGCCGCCGCTCGACCCCTGATTTTCTACGCTTGTGTTAGCTTCGGCTGGCCTACATCTTGATGCCGAGCTTCTTGGCCCACTTGGCGAGATAGTGCATGGCCATGATGGGCGGGTTGAACAGGGGGATCTTCTTGCGCGCGCCGAGGAGCGTGTAGAGGCAGATGAAGCCCGACGGCGGGTCGACGTGCGTCGTGTTCGCGCCCTCCGTGGCCTCGACGGAGTGCCAGACGGCCTTCTTGATCTTCTTGCCGTCGTAGGTGAACTCGATCGTCGCCGTCTCCTTGGGGTAGACGGCCTCGAAGCCGTCGCGGATCGCCGCGGGCGCGTCCGCGAGCTTGACCTCGGGCCAGGGGCCGAAGGCCGCGAGGTCCGCCTTCATGGCGCCGGAGAGCTGCTGCGTCGTCACCTCCGCCGTGCCGTCGTCGTTGAAGCCCAGGACCTCCGTCTTCATCGCCCATTCGGGGAACGCGGTCGCGAACGCGCCGATCGTCGCGACGAACTCGTCGACGGCGATCGGCGGCGCGCCGGGCGGCTGGTACGTCGCGTCGTCCGTCGAGATGCGGACGAGGATCTCGGGCTCGGGCCAGCACCGCGTCATCTTGGGCACGGGCTCCTGCTTCTCCGCCTCGAGGGGCATCGTCGACTTCGTCGGGGAGAACATGGTTCTGATCCTGCGACGCGGGGGACTCTTTGACGGCGCGCCTCCCGGGGGCGCGCGTGGACTTATCGGGGTCGGCGTGGAGGCGCGCCCGCGCGGCGCACCTCGTGGATATTGTGCCCGCGGTCGCTGTGGCGCGTTCGGCGAGCGTCCTGAGAAAGTCTCGTTGCCTTCCTTGGGTT
>NW_008705688.1:3867-5217 GCF_000186865.1 Aureococcus anophagefferens
CGATCGCCCACCACTCGGCTGTTGGGCAGGTCGTTTCGCAGAGGAGCCGACGGGATCAAGTAGTTGCAGAAAGCGCAGTGGACGCCCTGCGCGCCGACGTCGACGCGGAACATGCCCGCGCCGAACGCGTCGTCGCACTGGCGCTGCAGCAGCGCGCGGTCGTGCGGATCGCCGTAGGCGTGGACGAAGCCGACGACGCGCGGCAAGGGGCGCCCCGCCTCGCGCGCCTCGCGCACCGCGAGCACCGCCGCGCGGCGCCGCGCGCGCGCGTGGTCGTCGACGCGCCGCGCCGCCGCCGCGTAGATGTCGCCGAGGGACCCGGCCGGCGGCGTGAAGAACGTCGTCGCCGCGAAGGCGTCGTCGAGCAACGCGACGGCCGCGGCCGCGCCGGGCGCCGCGGGCCCGCCGGGGATGCGGTTCAGCATCTCGACGAGCGCGTTCTCGTAGGCGTTGACCTGGTAGCCGCCCGCCGACCCCGTGATCTTGAGGTCGAGGTCGAGCGGCACGAGCTGGTCCTTCAGCGCCGCGTGCCACCGGTTGCCCACGCCGCGGGCCGACGACGGCTGGTAGGGCGGGCCGAAGTCCGCGACGAGCTTGTTGGCCTCGACGAGCGTGACGTTGCTCTTGTAGCGCACGAGCTTCCAGAAGACCTTCTGCAGCGCGCGGACCTTGTCCGCGTCGTCGCCGCACTCGACGAGCGCGTACGCGTACGCCGACGCGTAGAAGCCGCCGGGGAAGTAGAGCTTCCGCACCATCGCCGAGAGCGCGAGGTGGCCGAGCGCGCGGTCGAGGGCCGCGAACTTCTCGGTCTGCTTCGTGTTGCCGAGCCTACAGGTCGACGCGTGACAAAAAGAACAACCTCAAAAGACGCAGCAGGCCGCGCCGGGAGAGGTCCGCGTGGATCTCGCAAAGCGGCGCGTCGAGGATGTCGTCGTAACGCAGCGACAGGTCGCTGCCGAGCCAGTAGTGGGCGCCGCAGGCGTCCGCGACATCGTGGAGCAAGTCCGACGGCCAGCTGCCCACGATGTCGGCACGCTCGAGCAACTGCGAGGGGCAGCCGATTCAAGTTTCAAGATGGATTGCTTGGTTGATTTCTTCAGCTTCGAAGTTGCAAAAAAGAACACGCTGAAGGGACGCGGGGTGCGCGCCTGGCGCTGGCTCAAGTGGCCGAGGCCGCGCGCGATGACGGTGCAGCGGAAAATCAGGAGCCCGGCGCCGTCGCGCTTGATGTAGCGCCAGCACCCGCAGTGCGCGTCGTTGAATCCGCGGCCGCGCCCGAGGAAGAGCGCGTTGCCCAAAATCGCCTCCTGCGGGGGGGGGCGGGTCGCGCGCGGTCGCGCGCGGTCGAGC
>NW_008705688.1:6318-8222 GCF_000186865.1 Aureococcus anophagefferens
GGGAGCGGAGGGCGGCGGTCGGCGGGCGGGCAGGGCCCGCGCGCGCGGTCGCCGCTCGAGCGTCGAAAGACGCAGTCGCGCGCCGTCGGGCACGCGACGCCGGGCGCCGGTGGCGACGCCCGTGTGACGCAGAGCGTCGAAGGGCCGCTCCCCCGGAAGGGAGCGGAGGGCGGCGGTCGGCGGGCGGGCAGGGCCCGCGCGCGCCGTCGCCGCTCGAGCGTCGAAAGACGCAGTCGCGCGCCGTCGGGCACGCGACGCCGGGCGCCGGTGGCGGCGCCCGCGCGACGCCGGAGGCGTCGAAGGGCCGCTCCCCCGGAAGGGAGCGGAGGGCGGCGGTCGGCGGGCGGGCAGGGCCCGCGCGCGCCGTCGCCGCTCGAGCGTCGAAAGACGCAGTCGCGCGCCGTCGGGCACGCGACGCCGGGCGCCGGTGGCGACGCCCGTGTGACGCAGAGCGTCGAAGGGCCGCTCCCCCGGAAGGGAGCGGAGGGCGGCGGTCGGCGGGCGGGCAGGGCCCGCGCGCGCCGTCGCCGCTCGAGCGTCGAAAGACGCAGTCGCGCGCCGTCGGGCACGCGACGCCGGGCGCCGGTGGCGACGCCCGTGTGACGCAGAGCGTCGAAGGGCCGCTCCCCCGGAAGGGAGCGGAGGGCGGCGGTCGGCGGGCGGGCAGGGCCCGCGCGCGCCGTCGCCGCTCGAGCGTCGAAAGACGCAGTCGCGCGCCGTCGGGCACGCGACGCCGGGCGCCGGTGGCGGCGCCCGCGCGACGCCGGAGGCGTCGAAGGGCCGCTCCCCCGGAAGGGAGCGGAGGGCGGCGGTCGGCGGGCGGGCAGGGCCCGCGCGCGCCGTCGCCGCTCGAGCGTCGAAAGACGCAGTCGCGCGCCGTCGGGCACGCGACGCCGGGCGCCGGTGGCGGCGCCCGCGCGACGCCGGAGGCGTCGAAGGGCCGCTCCCCCGGAAGGGAGCGGAGGGCGGCGGTCGGCGGGCGGGCAGGGCCCGCGCGCGCCGTCGCCGCTCGAGCGTCGAAAGACGCAGTCGCGCGCCGTCGGGCACGCGACGCCGGGCGCCGGTGGCGGCGCCCGCGCGACGCCGGAGCGTCGAAGGGCCGCTCCCCCGGAAGGGAGCGGAGGGCGGCGGTCGGCGGGCGGGCAGGGCCCGCGCGCGCCGTCGCCGCTCGAGCGTCGAAAGACGCAGTCGCGCGCCGTCGGGCACGCGACGCCGGGCGCCGGTGGCGGCGCCCGCGCGACGCCGGAGGCGTCGAAGGGCCGCTCCCCCGGCAGGGAGCGGAGGGCGGCGGTCGGCGGGCGGGCAGGGCCCGCGCGCGCCGTCGCCGCTCGAGCGTCGAAAGACGCAGTCGCGCGCCGTCGGGCACGCGACGCCGGGCGCCGGTGGCGACGCCCGTGTGACGCAGAGCGTCGAAGGGCCGCTCCCCCGGAAGGGAGCGGAGGGCGGCGGTCGGCGGGCGGGCAGGGCCCGCGCGCGCCGTCGCCGCTCGAGCGTCGAAAGACGCAGTCGCGCGCCGTCGGGCACGCGACGCCGGGCGCCGGTGGCGGCGCCCGCGCGACGCCGGAGGCGTCGAAGGGCCGCTCCCCCGGAAGGGAGCGGAGGGCGGCGGTCGGCGGGCGGGCAGGGCCCGCGCGCGCCGTCGCCGCTCGAGCGTTGAAAGACGCAGTCGCGCGCCGTCGGGCACGCGACGCCGGGCGCCGGTGGCGACGCCCGTGTGACGCAGAGCGTCGAAGGGCCGCTCCCCCGGAAGGGAGCGGAGGGCGGCGGTCGGCGGGCGGGCAGGGCCCGCGCGCGCCGTCGCCGCTCGAGCGTCGAAAGACGCAGTCGCGCGCCGTCGGGCACGCGACGCCGGGCGCCGGTGGCGACGCCCGTGGACGCAGAGCGTCGAAGGGCCGCTCCCCCGA
>NW_008705688.1:8272-11967 GCF_000186865.1 Aureococcus anophagefferens
ACCTGCGACCTCTTCTACAACGCGACGAACGTTACGAACGCGACGATGCTGCGAATCGAGGCGAGCTCGCCCCTTATTGAGGTCGCCGTCGCGGAGCTGCAGCGAATCGGGCCGACCCTCGTCGCGTCGGGCGCGGACCTCCACGACGTCGTCTGCTCACTGAAGGAGTGCGACCTGGCGAAGGCCTACGTCATCGACAAGTACGACAGCATCAACGTCGTCGCCGCCGCGGGCTTCGTCAAGGACTTTGCGGCGAACTCGGCGGACAACTCCGGCGTCGTCGCGCTGACGGACCCGGAGTGCGCGTGCGCGTCGGGCACCTACATCACCGCGCCGTGCACGTCCCGGGCCGACGCGGTCTGCGCGACGTGCTCGACGGCGTGCCAGGCCGACTACTACATCGTCTCCGAGTGCGGCGAGTACGTGGACGTCGGCTGCGAGCCCTGCGTCAGCTGCGGGTATCCCTACTACGACGCGGGCGGCTGCTCCGGGTCCAGCGACCGCGTCTGCTCGCCCTGCACGGAGTGCACGGCCATGGAGTACGAGTCGAGCCCCTGCGAGGCCGGCGCGGACCGCGTCTGCGTGAGCTGCGCGCGGTCGTCGGAGTGCGTCGAGCAGACGGAGCAGTGCGCGAACGTCGCGCAGTGGTGGCGCCAGGCCAACTGCTGCGGGGACGACGACGGCGTCCAGGTCCCCTGCAACGAGCAGACGGAGAGCGACGTCCGCATCGGCAAGCGCAACTCGCGCCAGCACTGGGTCTTCGACGTGCTCCCGGAGGTCGAGGAGGGCTACGAGCAGGGCGACGCGACGACGCTCCAAGGGTAGGTTCGGTGTGAGTCGAGGCCCGGGGGGGGGGGCACTATAGGCTGGTCTTCAAGTGGCCATCAATGCGGCGCGCGGCTCGCCGTGCACATCCCCGGCCCGGCGACAGCGGCGCGTACCCGTAGAGGCGCTGCGGAAGGCCGCAGTCTAGGAGCGGCGGCGCTGGGACGTGCGCTCTGGCTTGGACTCGACCATCGCCGGCTTCTTCGCCGCGGACTTCGCCGCGGAGGCCCTGAACGCGGTAGACGACGGGGATGGGGCGCTACGCCCCGGGAGCCAGCCATCAGGAGCCTGAGGGACATACTTCGCGCCCTCACCCGACGCGTCGGCGCGGAAGGGGCAGCTTGTCCGCGACCAGACGCCCGGAGCCCATACGCTCACCTTCAACCGGTCTCCGTCCGCGATTGACGCCAAAAATCTGAGCCATCAACGACGTCGCCCACGCCCACGCTCACGCTCGCTCATCATCCCCTTCCTCATAGTGCCGCCCCGCGTCCCACATCGTGTACGACCCTAAAAAAATCGACCGCTCGCCACGCTTTCCGGGCAAACGGCCGCGGCGGCCGGGCGACGACCGAATCAACGGCGCCGCCGTCGCGGCGCGCCGAGTGAACCGGGGCGGCGCGCCGTACGGCCTTCGCGCGGCCTTGGCGACCTTGGCGACGTGGCCGCATCCCGCGGCCCCTCCGCGGTTCGTCGATCGTAGATGATCGGGCGACCGCCTCGGATCGGCCGATTTCGCCCGAACCCGCTTCCCCGCTGAGCCCTCGTCCGCCGACCACCACGTTGCCCGCCCCGCCCTCGCCCGCCCCCGCATCGTCCGCTCCGCGGATCGCCGACGCCCTCGGGCCCTCGCGAAGGCGTCGGTCGCCGACGAGGAACCTCCTTCGTCGCGCCGGCGAGCCCCGCGCGCCCCCGAAACCTCCCGAGCCGTGCCCCGCTCCTCGCGCTACGCAACCGAGACCATTACCCTCGCGCCCCCCCCTCAGGCTTTCGCGCCGTACCAGCTACACGTTCACGCGAAGATGAAGCGGAACGCGCTCCTGCTCCTCGCGCTCGCCGTCGTCGCAAAGGCCGGCTCCGAGAGCGGCGCCGTCAGCGCCGGCGGCGGCTCCTTCGACTCCGCGTGCACGGACTCGACGACGTGGCACAAGAAAGGCGACGACAAGAAGAACTGCGCCTGGGTCGGCAAGAAGAAGGTGAATCGCTGCAAGGCCTGGGTCAAGTCCGAGGACGGCGTCCTGGCCAGCGTCGCCTGCCCCGTGGCCTGCGACACCTGCCTGCTGATCTGCGAGGAGGCGAAGCAGGACCTGGAGGAGACTCTCGCGGAGGAGAAGCAGACCTGCGCGGAGGAGAAGCAGACCTGCGCGGAGGAGAAGCAGACCTGCGCGGAGGAGAAGGCCGCGCTCGAGGGGCCGTCGTGCGCGGACTCGACGACGTGGCACCAGGGCTGGAAGAAGTCGAAGACCTGCGCGTGGGTCGGCAAGTCGCCCGCGAAGCGCTGCGACAAGGAGTCCAAGTCCAAGGTCTTGGCCAGCGACGCCTGCCCCGTGGCGTGCGACGCCTGCCCGACCTGGGCGGAGGTGATCGCCGAGCTCGAGGCCGCGAACGCCGCGCTCGAGGGCAAGGTGGCCGA
The DNA here is from genome assembly GCF_000186865.1 of Aureococcus anophagefferens. NCBI lineage: Eukaryota > Pelagophyceae > Pelagomonadales > Pelagomonadaceae > Aureococcus > Aureococcus anophagefferens. Next base: position 10,731 of record NW_008705688.1, read on the forward strand.
GCTCGAGGCCAAGCTCGAGGCCCCGACGCCCGCGCCGACGGTCGACCCCACGGCATCGCCCATGACGGCGCCCACGGCGACCCCCACGGCCGCGCCGATGGCTTTTACGTGCGCTGCGGACGAGTACTTCGACGGCTGCACCGAGTGCCCGAACGGCTACACGTGCGACGGCGTCACCAAGACGTGCGCCGTCAACAAGTACGTCGACAACAACGAGTGCCTCGAGTGCCCGGCTAGCGCGACCTGCGACGGCGTCAACGCCGTGTGCGATGACGTCAACAAGTACGTCGACAACAACGAGTGCCTCGAGTGCCCGGCTAGCGCGACGTGCGACGGCGTCGACGCGACGTACTCTCCGACGGACGAGATCGAGCTCAAGGCCGCGGCCTGGGACTGGATCGACGACGCGACGAGCGCGGAAGCCAAGTACGGGCACATCAGCGAGTGGGACACGTCCAAGGTGACGGACATGCACGAGTTGTTCTACGGCGCCCCCCCCTTCGACGCGGACATCGGCGCCTGGGACGTGTCGTCGGTGACGAGCATGGAGCGGACGTTCGACCGCGCCGCCGTCTTCGACGCGGACATCGGCGACTGGGACGTGTCGAAGGTCACGGACATGACTCAAATGTTCTACTACACCGCCGCCTTTAACGCGCCCATCGGCGGCTGGGACGTGTCGAAGGTGACGACCATGGCTGGCACGTTCTGGGGATACGATAGATTCGCCGCCTTCAACGCGGACATCGGCGCCTGGGACGTGTCGAAGGTGACGGACATGAACTACGCGTTCTACTGGGCCGACGCCTTCAACGCGGACATCGGCGCCTGGGACGTGTCGAAGGTGACGACCATGAGCAACATGTTCTACGACGCCGTTGCCTTCAATTATCCCATCGGCGCCTGGGACGTGTCGTCGGTGACGAACATGAAGGGGACGTTCGCCCAAGCCTTCGCCTTCGACCAGAACATCAGCGCCTGGGACGTGTCGAAGGTGACGACCATGACCAATGCGTTCTACCTCTCGAATCTTCAGGATTGCCCGTCCTGGGCAGATGAGGTGAACCATAGCACTGGCGTTATAGGCTAGGTTAAGGAGGAGGAGGATACGGGGGATTGGTATCCTAGGGGATGACGCTGGGGGAATTGTGTGGCGCCGCGCTCTTGTTGTAGCGCTGCGTGTGCAGGCTCTGCGTGATGTGCAGGTATGTGTAGGTAGCAGGTTAGCTTCACAGGT
>NW_008705688.1:12017-13923 GCF_000186865.1 Aureococcus anophagefferens
CGGACGGCTGTCGCGGGTCGAGGCGACGACGACGACGACGATGATGACGACGGACGAGAACGAGGACGATCCCGTGATGTGCAGCGAACTAAAAACCCAAAACACCGACAAGCTCTGCACGGGCAAGCTCTCCGCCGAGGACGAAGTCAACATGGTCGCGGTCGAGGAGACGTACGAGGAGGCGATGACGACGACGGCTACGACGATGACGACGAAGACGACGGACGAGAACGAGGACGACCCCGTGATGTGCAGCGAACTAAAAACCCAAAACACGGACAAGCTCTGCACGGGCAAGCTCTCCGCCGAGGACAAAGTCAACATGGTCGCGGTCGAGGAGACGGACGAGGGCGGCCACCTGGACAGCGGCAACTGCGGCGAGGGCGGCGAGGCGTACGCGACGGCGACGGCGGCGACGGCGACGACGGTGGATGACTGCAGCGCCGACGGCGGTGTGGGCGCGGCCCTGGCCTACGGCGACGACAGCGGCCACTTGGACAGCGGCAACTGCGACGACGACGGCGGCGAGGCGAACGCGACGGCGAGCGGCAGCTTCGCCTACTACCGCGACGAGGTGAACCTGGTGATTGATTGTTCCGGCAAGGTGAACCCGACGGCGTCCTGGTCCTTCGAGATGCGCTACGCCCTGGCCGACGCGGTCGCGGGGTTGCCCGAGTGCGTTGGAAGCACCATGGAGGTCGTGCACATCATCTACGGGTCGTCGCGCGTGCTCAGCAAAGGCAAACACACGGTCGACTTCGCTATGCTCAGTGACGGCGTCTGCGCGCAGCTCCAGGCCTTCGTCAACTTGAAGAGCAACTTGAATGTTTCGGGAAAGAAGAAGAAGAAAAAGAAAGGGAAAAAGGAGAGTGAGAAGGAAAGCAAAATCGAGAAGGAAAGTGACGACGAGCGGATGTGCAGCGACTTGAAAAAAAAACAAAAACTACTAGCTCTGCCGCTCGTCGAAAATTCGGACGCGAATACTGCACCCCTGATGTGCTCCTCCAAGACCAACCTACGCTGCGACGGTTAGCTCAGCTAGCTCGGTTCGCCTAGGTACCCCCCTAGCCCCCCTGGATAAGCAATCACCAGGACCTGGAGGAGACTCTCGCGGAGGAGAAGCAGACCTGCGCGGAGGAGAAGCAGACCTGCGCGGAGGAGAAGCAGACCTGCGCGGAGGAGAAGGCCGCGCTCGAGGGGCCGTCGTGCGCGGACTCGACGACGTGGCACCAGGGCTGGAAGAAGTCGAAGTCCTGCGCGTGGGTCGGCAAGTCGCCCGCGAAGCGCTGCGACAAGGAGTCCAAGTCCAAGGTCTTGGCCAGCGACGCCTGCCCCGTGGCGTGCGACGCCTGCCCGACCTGGGCGGAGGTGATCGCCGAGCTCGAGGCCGCGAACGCCGCGCTCGAGGGCAAGGTGGCCGAGCTCGAGGCCAAGCTCGAGGCCCCGACGCCCGCGCCGACGGTCGACCCCACGGCATCGCCCATGACGGCGCCCACGGCGACCCCCACGGCCGCGCCGATGGCTTTTACGTGCGCTGCGGACGAGTACTTCGACGGCTGCAGCGAGTGCCCGAACGGCTACACGTGCGACGGCGTCACCAAGACGTGCGCCGTCAACAAGTACGTCGACAACAACGAGTGCCTCGAGTGCCCGGCTAGCGCGAAGTGCGACGGCGTCAACGCCGTGTGCGATGACGTCAACAAGTACGTCGACGAGAACAACGAGTGCCTCGAGTGCCCGACCGGCTTCGCGTGCGACGGCATCGACGCGACGTTCTCTCCGACGGACCTGAACGAGCTCAAGATCGCGGTCAACGGGTGGATCGACGACGCTTGGAGCGCGGAAGCCAAGTACGGGCACATCAGCGAGTGGGACACGTCGTCGATGACGGACATGTCGGAGCTGT
>NW_008705688.1:13973-14856 GCF_000186865.1 Aureococcus anophagefferens
CCGCGCCGCGCAAGAGCGAGTCGCTCTTCGCCGTCGTCGAGGTGCCCGCCGCGGACCACGCCGCCGGCGGGCCGCGAGGTCGGAGGGCGGGCTTGCATGCGCTTGACGTGCACCGAGGACTCGAAGACGTAGCGGAGCGGGTCCCGGCGCGCCGGCCGCCGGCCGCGCCGCGCAAGAGCGAGTCGCTCTTCGCCGTCGTCGAGGTGCCCGCCGCGGACCACGCCGCCGGCGGGCCGCGAGGTCGGAGGCCGGGCTTCCATGCGCTTGACGTGCACCGAGGACTCGAAGACGTAGCGGAGCGGGTCCCGGCGCGCCGGCCGCCGGCCGCGCCGCGCAAGAGCGAGTCGCTCTTCGCCGTCGTCGAGGTGCCCGCCGCGGACCACGCCGCCGGCGGGCCGCGAGGTCGGAGGCCGGGCCTCCATGCGCTTGACGTGCACCGAGGACTCGAAGACGTAGCGGAGCGGGTCCCGGCGCGCCGGCCGCCGGCCGCGCCGCGCAAGAGCGAGTCGCTCTTCGCCGTCGTCGAGGTGCCCGCCGCGGACCACGCCGCCGGCGGGCCGCGAGGTGGGAGGCCGGGCTTGCATGCGCTTGGCGTGCACCGAGGACTCGAAGACGTAGCGGAGCGGGTCCCGGCGCGCCGGCCGCCGGCCGCGCCGCGCAAGAGCGAGTCGCTCTTCGCCGTCGTCGAGGTGCCCGCCGCGGACCACGCCGCCGGCGGGCCGCGAGGTGGGAGGCCGGGCTTGCATGCGCTTGGCGTGCACCGAGGACTCGAAGACGTAGCGGAGCGGGTCCCGGCGCGCCGGCCGCCGGCCGCGCCGAGTCGCTCTTCGCCGTCGTCGAGGTGCCCGCCGCGGACCACGCCGCCGGCGGGCGACGAGGTGGA
>NW_008705689.1:0-1252 GCF_000186865.1 Aureococcus anophagefferens
GCCGCGCGCCGCGCGGGCGCCCGCGCCCGCGTTCGTCGTCGTCNACCGGAGCGGCTCGAGGGCATGGACGACGACATGAAGGAGCGCACGCGCGCGCGCAAGGCGCGCGAGCGCGCGCGCGTCGACCGGGAGATCGCCCTCGAGAAGCGCGACATCGCGCGGCCGGAGCCGTCGAAGTTCCCCCGGGACTACGAGGTCGTCTACGACTCGGTCAACGTGCGCGAGGCGCCGCGGCTCACGGCGAAGACCGTCGGCGCGCTGCCCCGCGGGTCCGTGGTGACGGCGGCGCGGGCCCAGGGCAACTGGGTCCAGCTCGAGGCCGCGAACGGCAACGCGGGCCGCTGGATCATGGTCGACGGCGACGAGTTGGGGCTCCCGGCGCTCCTCAGGCCCGTCGCCGCCGCCACGTCGTCGCCGCCGCCGCCGCCGCCCGGCGACGACGAGCCGCGGCTCTTCCGGAGCGCGGCGACGGAGCGCCCGCGCTTCGAGACCATCGACGACCGGCGGCGGCTCTGCACCGTGCTGGGGACCAAGGGCGCCGCCGTGCGCAAGGGGCCCGAGATCGACTCGGCCAAGGTCACGGTGCTCGACTACCTCGCGGTCTGCGCCTACACGGGCCGCCAGGCCGTCACGGCCGACGGCCGGCGCCGCGTCGAGATCGACGCGCCCGTCCACGGGTGGATGTCGCTCAAGTTCCTCGGGCCCGAGGGGTACGAGTAATATTACGGTAAGGCGCTCACGGGCCAGTAGGACGCGCCGAGGTGCGAGAGGCCGCCCTCGCGGCGCACGGCGACGGTCCAGTCCGCGGCCTGCTTCGTCTTCGGGTCCCGCCGGAAGCAGCGCAGCGTCAGGTCGACCGTGGACACGTCGCGCTGCCACTCCTCGCCGATGAAGGCGCAGTAGGGCGCGCCGCGGCTGTGGGCCATGACCTTGGGCAGCGCGGTGAACGTCGACGCGATCGGGAGCACGAGCGCGTCCGCGTAGCCCAGGAGCAGCGCGTCCAGGAGCATGTCCGCCGAGTTGCGCACGCAGGCGTCCCTCGAGGCCGTCATCTCCATCTTCGCCCGGATCGATAATTGCTCGTCGGCCTCCTTGACGCGCCAGCTCGAGAACACGACGCCCGCGCCGGCCTTCGGCCGCCACTGCGGCCGCGCGAAGACGTCGAGGTCCGTGCGCTGCCGTAGAATGTCGAGCGCCGACGCGTCGTCCGTCGCCACGTAGACGCGGTAGCGCTCGTAGCCGAGCGTCGCCG
>NW_008705689.1:2206-4200 GCF_000186865.1 Aureococcus anophagefferens
GACCGTCGGACGAGGGCGCCGCCATGACCGAGGTTGATCGGCCGGCGGGCGAGACCGTGAGAAATTGTGTAGCGGGGATTGACGATGTTGACCGTTTCGTCTATTCTCTGGCACCGATTGGCGAGTTCGACGTTGATTTTGAGGGCACAGCCGTCACGCTCGACGACGTCGTCACGCGTTCGTCGAGACTGGTCCTGCGCCCGCGAGTTCATGGGGCAGACTCGGCCGTAGTTTTTATGTACGCGGCCGACGGGGACGATTTTGTGCCGGTTGGTGCCGTCGATCTGAATGAGGGCGTGCCGCCGGCCAAAATCGATTGCTACGACTGCGTGCTGAGTCTTTCGAAGGAATATTGTAATCTCACGTCGGAAAGATCGAAAGCCGCTGCGCGTCAGCTGCTGAACTCGAAGCCGTCGCGCAAGGACCTGGATTTTTTTGCGTTGTCGAAATACAGCCCCACGTCTCCCATGGACGCGACATTTCTCGACGAATGCGCCCAATCCAGTCGGCGCTACTGGGTACGCGTCGACGCTTCCGCGAAATTCCTCGAAGTTATTGAACCGCTCCGCGGCCGCCGCGTATGTCATGTCATCTTCCTCCGGCGGGCGCGTAGCGCCGATGAGCGCGCCGCGAAGCCCAATACGCCTCGCGGCGCTTCCGAAGAGCTTCCCGCCAAGCCCAAGGGGAAGAAGGGCTCGTTCATCTATTTCGCCGACGAGAAGCGCCCGGCGCTGGCAAAGAAGGGCATGTCTCACCCCGAGATCGCGCGCCCACGGCGTCACAGGATCGAAGCCTTTTGTTCGCGCGCCGAGCCTCCGATTTCCCCGCAGGCTCAAGAATGCGCCAAGCTATGGGACAAGTTGACGCCGGAAGCGGAGCGAAAGTATCAGGCGCTGGCCGACGAGGACAAGGTGCGCTATGAGAAGGAGATGGATCTGTGGCGCGCGCAGTGCGCGCAGAAGGTCGCCGGCGACTCGCGCGCCGCGAAGCCGCCGCCGCTGTCGATGGAGATCGTCGCGAACGCCATGAAGGCCGTCATGGAGAGCGACGCGTCGCTCAGGGCCGCCGCGAAAGACGGTACTTTGACGGCGGAGATGGTGCGCATGGCCGTCGCGGCGCACCTCAAGGAAGCCGACGGCGGCGCCCGGCTGGAGAGCGAGTACGAGGCCCTGTTCGCGGCTTTGGTGACGAGCTTGATGGCGGCCGCGGACTACCGAGCGCACCACCCGCCGCCAGATCCCGGCGACTCGCGCGCCGCGAATTCGTCGCCGCTGTCGGGTGAGATCGTCACGAGCGCCATCACGGCCGTCATGGCGAGCGACGCGGCGCTCTTGGCCGCCGCGAAAGACGGCACTTTGACGGCGAAGATGCTTCTCACGGCCGTCGCGGCGCACCTCAAGGAAACCGACGGCGGCGCCCGGCTGAAGAGCGGGTTCGGGGCCCTTTTCGCGGCGGCGGCGACGGCTTCGACGGAACACTTCGCGAACGACCGAGCGCACCAGGCGCCGCCGGAGCCCGACGAGCCCGCCGCGGAGCCGCCGCCGGCTCCGGAGCTACTCACCGGCGCGGCCGGCCTTTTGCAAATTCTTGACGAGTTCAGGATCAAAAACGGCGGCGTCGACGACCCGTACTACGCCGCGATGCGCGGCGCGCTCGAGGAGCTCGAAATCGAGGAGCGCGGGGAGGGGTCTTAGTCATGTTACGCGGCCATGCGCGGCGCGCTCGAGGAGCTCGAAATCGAGGAGCGCAAGGAGGGGTCTTAGTCATGTTATAGTGGGCGAGGGGACTGGGTCTGCTAGCAAGCATGCGGCCCAAGGCCGTCGCGGACGAGTCCGCGGACGGGTCCGACGGCGGCGGCGTCGACGGCCTCTCGAGACGAGGCACGTCGAGATCAAACGCATCCTCGAGGCGCCGAACATCGTCCAGTGCGCCCGCGGCCTGGAGCGCGTCGGCGCCGGTCGTCCAAACCGCTCCCTCGCGCTTTGAGGATGGCG
>NW_008705689.1:8396-10950 GCF_000186865.1 Aureococcus anophagefferens
GCCGAGCGCGTTGGACCGCGGCACGGGCGGGCAGGGGCAGCGGCCCGGGAGGCCAACAAAATCACAGAGGCGCGTCCAGAACGCCGCGGCGTCGGTCTCCCGCGCGAAGTCGAGCTCCAGGAGGCGGCGCGACTCGTTGCGCCCGGCGAAGTAGGCCCGGACGCCGTCGTCGTGCGCCGCGAGCAGCGCCGCGGCGTCCGCGACGGACGGCGGCGCGTCGCCGCGCCAGCCGAGCGCGCGCCAGAAGGCCGCGCCGTAGTTCGGGTTGTCGCGGTGCTTGTGGTCGATCCAGCGCATGGCCGAGCCCGCCCAGGCCGTGCCGTTGCGCGTCGTGAGCACGAATTTCGCGGACGCGTAGCGGTCGGCCAGGAGCGGCACGAGCTGCGGATTCGTGAACGGCGAGTCCTGGAAGCACTCGTAGCGGTCCACGATGTCGAAGAAGGTCTGCGTCCCCGCCGCCTGCCGCGCGAGCGCCGCGGCCTCGACGCGGAGGAGCCGCGCCTTGGACTCGAGGCCCACCTCGCGCAGCGACATCAAGGCGCAGGCGTTGCTGAAGGACGTCGTGCCCGTCTTCTTGAAGCCCACGTCGAAGACGCGCACGCGCGGCGCATCGGTGCCGGCCGCCGTCGCCAGGAACGCCAGCAGCAGCGCGGGCTGCTGCCTCGGATGATGGACGCGCATCGCATATGGGCTGCGAGATTCAACGTGGGCTAGTGCCGCTATCCCACGTTGCCGCTATGGTGCCGCAATCCGAGCTCTGCCGTGGTAAGCAGGCGCCGGCCTCGTGGTCTTGCGCGCCGTTCTCGTCCCCACGAACAAACACGGGTGACACGATTGCGTACAACACACGACTCCTCGCCCCAACGACCATGCGCACCACCGCGCTGTTCGTCGCATCCCTCGCCGCGTGCGCCTCCGCGCTCTCGACGACGAAGAACCAGCGCGCGCCGTCTCTCGCTTTGAAAGGCGAATCGACCGCCGCGCTCAAGGAGCAACTGCGGCGCACGGCCGCGCCGACGCAGAACGGCGTCGGCGCGTCGGAGCGCACGGTGCTCACCGTCGAGGCCATCGCCGCGGAGCTCGAGAGCCGGCGGGACCTCGACGCGTTCCCCGCGCTCGAGGGCGCGCACGAGCTCGTCTTCTCGACGTCGACGGGCGCGAGCAGCGGCAAGCTCGGCCCCTTCGTCGGCCACGTCACGCAGACCTTCCTCGACGAGAAAACCTTCGTCAACGCCGTCGAGCTCGGGCCTTTGAAGGTCGCGCTGACCGCGCGCCGCGAGCCGCTCGACATGTCCGGCTGGACCTACCGCGTGACCTTCGAGTCCATGGGCCTCTCGCTCTTCGGCGTCGAGGTAGGGAGCAAGCCCATCTCCGGCGGCGGCACCTGGAACATCCGCTACGTCGACGACGACCTCCGCATCATGGACGCGCCGTCGCTCTTCGTGCTCTCGCGGCGACGGGACACCGCGAAGAGCCCGACGCTCCTGGACGTCCTCGACGACCCGGCGAAGTTCATGGAGGACGACGACTAGGCGCGTGTCTAAGTCGTGTTACGGAAGGCGGCGGCGGCCGCGCGCGCGGCGCGAGGCCGCGGCGGCGCGGCCCTCGCGGGCGCGGCGCGGCCGCGCCGGACGGGCGGCCGGGTCGGAAGAACGGCGCGGCGGGGCCGCCGCGGCGCCCCGCCCTAGCGCTGGGGCATGGTCTTCTGGTTCTTCTTCTTCTTCTTCTCCTCGGCCTTTTTTTTCTTCGCGATGGCGTCGGACCGCGCCTTGGCCTCGGCGAGGGCCTTGTCCGACAGGGGCGCCTTGCCCTTGACGGCGCCCTTGCCCGCGCGGTTCTTGAGGACGTCCTTGATGTTCGCCGGGTTCGCGGGCGCGGCCGCGGGCTCGGCCGCGGGCTCGGCCGCGGGCTCGGCCTTCTTCGCGTCCGGGCGGCGCTTCTTGTTCTTCTTCTTCTTGTCGTCCTTCTTCGCGCCGTCGTCGTCCGCCGCCGGCTTCTCCGGCTCGGGCGCGGGCGCCGGCTCCGGCGCCTCGACGGGCGCGCAGCCCTCGGCCTCGAGCAGCGCGTCGAGCGACTCGAGCTCCTTGGCCTTGAGCTCCTTGCGCTCCTTCTTGCTCAGCTGCTCGACGGGCTTGGGCTTGGGCTTGTCGTCCTTCTTCTCCGGCTCCGCGGGGGCGTCGAGGGCGCTCGGCGCCGCGGGCTCGTCGTCGTCCTCCTCCTCCTCGTCCTCGGACTCGTACTCCTCCTCCGACTCCTCGGCGTCGGACTCGTCGCCAGCTCCACCTGCGCCAGAGGCCCCCGCGTCGTCGTCGTCGGAGTCCTCATCGGCCCAGTTGATAGCTTTCTTCGCTGTGAAGGGGAAGCTGCTCATCAAAGTCTTGATCGAACCTGCGCGCGGCGCGGCGTTGAGCGGATCGCTGTTTTTCGGCGTCGAGGGGTCCCAGGCGGGGTCGGAGGCAGCGTAAGAGACCCGGCGGCGCGCAGTCGCGCTAGAATGCCTAGCGGAAGTGGGCTTGTGTGCAAGCCCAGCGTCGCCCTTTGCTGGAGCGATTGC
>NW_008705689.1:12409-13572 GCF_000186865.1 Aureococcus anophagefferens
GGCGACGAGCTCCGCCAGCTCGGCGTCAAGCAGGCGCTCCTCCTCGAGCGCGCGGACCGCGTCGAGCTCTCGGCGGACAAGGAGGCCGTGCGGAACACGAACGCGCACCGCGGCGCCGAGGTGCGCATCGACGCCTTAGCGACCGAGGCCGAGGCCGACCGGAAGAAGACGTCCGACCTCGACGCGGCCCTGGCCGAGGTCGGCAAGAGAGCTGAGAAATTGGAACACCGCGCGAGTACGATGTCCGCGCGGCTCGACGCGGCCGCGGGCACGGCGCCGGGCCCGTCGTCGTGGAAGGACGACGTCGACGACGTCGACGACGTCGTGGAGACGGTCATGGCGCTCCAGGGCGAGGTCGCGCGCATCGGCGCGGCCGTCGCGGTGACGAACAACTTGATGGACCGGACGGCGAACGAGATCATGATGCGCTTCCCCTACAAGGACGAGGTCGCGGCGATGCACCAGCTCGCCGAGGCCGACGTGCCCGAATCCCTCGAGGACGTCGCGTCGGGCGTCGACCTGTCCCTCGCGCCCGCGGCCGCGCCGGGCGCCGCGCCCGCGCCCGCGCCGCAGGGCAGCGACGGCGAGTCCGTCTTCGGCGTCGACGACTTCCTCGACGGCTTCGGCGAGGCGCCGGCGCCGTCGCCCTTCGAGGCTACGCCGCCGACCGTGAGCGCCAAGGCCGTCACGCAGATGGAGCGGTCCGCGACGGAACTCGAGAAGTCGCTCGAGTACCTCATGCTCCGCATGCCCGCGCCGAACACCATCGCCTTCGACGGCAAGCCCGTGGGCCTGCCGCCCTACGCCGAGAAGAAGCTCGCGTGGGTCGTCAGCGAGGTCAAGAAGCTCGGCGGGAGCCCGAGCAAGTGGGGCGGCGCGTCGTTCGACGACGACGACGAGACGCGGGACGGCGACTCGTTGGCGGAGGACGACAAGGAGCGCAAGTCCCTGAAGAAGCGCCTGGCCAAGGTCGAGCGGGCCGTGCGCAAGCTCGTCGACCGCGCCCCCGGCGACGCGTCGTCCTTCGCGTCCGACGCGATGAGCCTCGGCTCCGCGGAGACGGCGAAGATCGTCGACGCGCGCTTCGAGCAGGCCATGCTCGCGACGCGCCAGGTCGCGGAGAACCTGCAGAAGCTCCGGTCGACGGTGTCGAAGAACGACGC
>NW_008705690.1:0-2032 GCF_000186865.1 Aureococcus anophagefferens
CACTCGGATTCGACGTAGCGGTAGGCTTCGAGGTAGGCGTCGAGGCTCGCGTCGTCGCGGCAGGTCGTCGGGGAGGCGTCGGTTGGTGCGATACCTTCGTCCGTTGGTGCGATACCTTCGTCCGTCGCCGCCGCCGTCCCCGCCGCCGCCGCGCAGACGTCGTCGCCGCCGCCGCCGAAGGCCGGGAAGCAGTCGAGGTCGACGCGGACGAGGTCGCAGATGCGCGCCAGGAGGCTCCGCGCGAGAGCGCGGTGCGGCGAGCGCGCGTCGGCGGCGTCGGCGGCCATGCGCTTCGCCCAGCGCGAGCCGCCCGTCCGCATGGCGACGCCGGCGGCGCCGGCGCCGGGCAGCGCGGCCGCGAGGTCCGCGGCGAGGTCGTCCGTGCGCAGGAAGTCGTAGTCGCGCATGTCGAGGCCCTGGTTGAAGCTCAGCGCCATGGGCATGATGTGCTTGTTGAAGAAGCCGCAGCGCTCGACGTCGGCGACGAAGCGCTCGAGGCGCCGGTACTGCGTCGCGACGTCTGAGGCGAGCCCGGGCCGCTCCGCGCCGGCGCGCAGCGCGTAGCTGGGCTCGCACCAGTCCTCGGGCCAGGTCAGGCGGCACGCGCCTGTGAACCAGGACTTTTGGATCCAGCCCATCTTGTAGAAAACGTCCAGCTGCCGGTACCCGCTCACGAAGCGCTCGACGGGGTGCCGCGCGGACGAGTAGAGCGCCGCGCCGCGCGCCGCGGCTGCGCGGAACGCGTCGAGGCCCTTGATCTCGACGCCGCCGCGCCGGTCGATCACGAAGTCGCGCAGCGTCGTGCTGCCCGTCTTGCAGGGCAGCGGGCCGACGACGACATCGCTGTCGGGGACGGCCCAGCCCTGCAGCGGCTGCGGTGCGACCCTTTTGAACCGCGCGTCCGTCACGTTCGTCACGTCGCAGCGCGCGCGCAGGAACGAAGCTGCGCGCGAGAGGCAGAGCGGCAGCAGCAGCCTTCTCATGAGCAATCCATCGTCTCCGTGTGTATTGAAGTCAAACTTTGGTTTTGTGAACCGGCTCGACGCAATGGCACCTCCATAAATTGGGACGCGAAGCGCGACCCAGTCGCGTCTGCTGCGAAGCATGGACGACCCGGCGACCGTCGCACTGGTGCTGTCCTGGCTTCCGCGCAAACAGCTGAGCATCATGTCGACGGTGGGGCGCGCCTACCGACGCGCCGTCTACGACTGCTCGGAGATGCTCGTCGTCTGCGGCGGGCGCGGCTCGCACGGCCACGTGAGCGACTGCTTCGGCCTCGTCGACGGCGTGCGATGGGTGCGCTTGGCCTCCATGCCCGAGCCCCGCGCGCACGCCGCCGCGGGCGCGCTCGCGGACAACAAGCTCCTCGTCCACGGCGGCGAGCTTCAAAACGGCCAGCGCGTCAGCTCCACGCTCTATTACGACGCAATCGTCGACGCATGGACGCGCCTAGACTATGGGCGGTGTGAGGAACCACCATCATCAGCAAGGTCGATTCAAAGCGACGCTGGTTCCGTGACAATCCATAAATCTGGCAGAGCTACTTTATATATCGCTGGCGGGCTCGGAACTACGGAACCGAAACGTAACATCTGCTGCTTTACCATTTCATCAGAAGATTATCACCCTAGGAAATACTGGAGCTATCTGCCGTCGGCACGTTTCTCTTCCGCATGCGCTCAACTCGGCCCCTCTGTATGCGTTATCGGTGGCTACATTGCGGGGCGGGCGGCGGACGAATTTGTTCGCATGTCGTTCGAGGCAGGGCCAGGATCCACTAACGGCCCACCGCTGCCCGCGCCGCGCTTCGACGGCGCCGCGGCGACGCTCGGCGGGAAAATATACTACGTCGGCGGCCGCGACGACAATTTCCGCCCGCGCGCCGAGGTCTACGTCTACGACGCCGACGTCGAGCAGTGGACCTCGGGCCCGCCGCTGCCCGAGCCGCGGGGCTCCTGCCGCGCCGTCGTGCACCGCGGCGAGCTCGTCGTCGTCGGCGGCACGGTCACCGCGCCGCCGCTGAGCGCGCCGA
>NW_008705690.1:3036-4875 GCF_000186865.1 Aureococcus anophagefferens
CCGCTCCGCGTCGTCGAGGCACGCGCCGTCGCCCAGGAGCGCGTAGGCGCGGCACAAGTCGAGCTGCAAAAAGCCGAAATTGTCGACCTCGTCCACGAGCGCCGGCGCCGCCGCGCGGACGCGGTCGAAGGCCTCGTCCGCGGCGAGAAAAAAGTCGATGGCCGCGGCCGCGTCGCCGCACCGCTTGCCGCGCGCGTGGAGCGCGACGGCCTGGACGAGCGCGGGCCGCGCGGCGGGCGGCACCCGCACGCGCCGGCCGCTCCGCCCGTCGGAGATGTCGAACGCGCGGTCGCGCGCGAGCCGGTCGCAGGCGTCCAGGAGCCGGTCGACCTCCGACGGCTCGTCGACCGCGGGCGCCGCCGGCTCCGCGATCAGGATCGCGCGCAGCGGCCGGCCCGCCCGCTCGGCGTCCGACGGCCAGCCCTGCGCCGCGAGCGTCGCGCCGTCGACGAGCGCGCGGCCGCCGGCGATGACGCGGACGCGGCCGTCGTAGCCGCCGGCCGCCGCGAGCACGGCGCGCGCGTCGGCGCCGGCCGTGCCGCCGTCGAGCGCGACCTCGAACGGCTCGCCCGCCGCGCCGGCGCCGCGCACGGTGCGCCGCCGCTTCGCCGCGAGCTTCTCGACGGCGCGCCGCCGCAGGTCGCGCAGCGTCGCGGCGACGGCCGCGACGTCTGCTTCGTCGAGCGCGGCTGCGTAGGTGCTCGCTGTGGCGGTGAGGGCGCCGTCGTCGTCGTAGGGCGCGAGCCAGAGCTTGACCTTCTCCTCGCGCAGCCACGCGACGACGCGCTCCTCGAGGGATGCCATGTTCTTTTGTCGATGGTCGTGGGCTTGCTCGCAGCGCGCGTTGCTTAGAGGGTCACGAGGGCCACCATCTCTTTGCCACTCGAGCTAAAGTTGCATCGGATGCGCACATCAACATTGCCATGCGGGCCGCAATTCTTGGGCAGCATGGGCAGTATTGGGCAGCATGGGCAGCATGGGCAGCATGGGCAGCCATAGCGCTTACTGCCCTTGAAAATGATAGAGCTCGACGTCACCGACTGGCTAGTCACCTGCGATCCGCGCCACCTCACGCTCTGCGCCGCCGCCGCGCTCACCGAGCGCCAGCGCCACGCCGCCAGCCAGCTCAAGGAGGCCTGCTGCGCCGCCGGGGCCTGCTGCGTGCTCGCGGGCATCCCCGCCGCGACGCTCGACGTCTTTGAGCGCGCGGCGACGGCGGCACAAACGAACGGGAGCCTCGACGAGGACGCCGACGAGCGCGTCGCCGCCGCGCGCGACGCGTTCCGCGCGCTCGCGACGGCCGCTCTGAAGCTCTGCGCCGCCGCGTTCGGCCTCCACGAGAGCCAGCTCGCCGTCGGCGCCCGCGCGGACCGCTTCGTCGCCGGCGCCGGCGCTGTGCCGGAGCACGCGCTCGCGCTCCGCTACGCGGACGGGGCCGTGCGCCTGTCCGTCGGCCGGCCGCGGACCGCGGCGGGCGTCGTCGCCGGCGTCGCGCCCGTCGCCGGCGCGGACCTCGGCCCCGCGGCCCTCTCCTACTTCGCCGCCTTCGCTATCTCCTAATTACCGCGGCCGAAAGCGGAACGTCTCGCCGCCGGGCTCGCGGCCGCGGTCCGCGGCGCAGTGCCGGGCGTGGAGCGCGGCGTCCGCGGCGTAGAGCGCCTCGACGCGCGCCGCGTTGCGGTCGCTGATGAAGCTCCTCCGCGTCGTCGGCGCGTCCGACGCGTTCTGGGACTGGTGCTTCGTCGCGTTCTTGAGCCCCTTGGCGTTCGGCGCGCGCCCCCAGGCGCCGAGGATCGCGGCCACGTCGTCGTCGAGCGACTCGATGCAGGCGTAGCGCAC
>NW_008705690.1:5730-8078 GCF_000186865.1 Aureococcus anophagefferens
CCAACAACCACATGGGCGCCGCCGCCACGACGGCGAAGCAGCCCCTGGCGGAGGTGGACATCAAGAACGAGATCGGCGTGCTCTACGGCGAAGAGGCGCAGCAGGCCTTCGCCGCGGCCAAGAAGGGCGACGTCGTCGCGTGGCCAAAGGCCCAGGCCTACGCCGAGGCGCACGGCCTGCTCGATCCCAAGGCCGTGCTGTTCAAGAACCTGAGGCAGTTCAAGATCGCCCGCGAGCAGATCGAGGCCATCTACGACGAGCACTTCTCGGGCGCGGTGCGCGACATCCCGTGGCGCGGCGAGGACCTCGGCGACGACTGGCGCCAGTGCGCGCTGCACGGCGCGCCCGCGGAGACGCTCGACGAGCTATACGCGGTCGCGGAGAAGGCGTTGCTCAAGTACGGCGAGGTCATGACCGCCGCGTGCCCGAGCGGCGCGGTTCTGAAGCTCGCGCCGCTCAAGGGGCTCGCGCGCGCCGCGGCCAAGGCGCGGAACGAGTACGCGAAGAACACGGCGCCGGCGACGTCGTGGCTTTTCGACGTCGTGCGCGGCTCGGTCATGTGCGCGACCGAGGACGAGATCGTGCGGTTGTACGCGGCGCTCGACGAGGACCCGCGCGTCGACGTCGTGCGGACCAAGAACCGGTTCAACCCGCCGTGCTTCAACGGCTATCGCGACATTTTGATGAACGTGGCGGTGCGCGTCGAAGGCGACGCGGGCGAGGTTTCGCACCTCTGCGAACTCCAGATCCACCACGCGCCGATCAAGGAGTCGGAGCCCATGCACAAGAGCCACGTGACCTACGAGTTCTTCCGCGAATTCTTCCTCGGCAACGCGGACGCCGTCGAGGAGAGGCTGAACATGCTCTGCGCGCTGCCCGTCGCTGACGCGGAGGACGTCGAGGACCTCGTGGATCGCGTGCTCGGCTCCGACCGCGCGTCGGACACGAAGCTGCTCGGCGAGCTGGCGGCGCTGCTCGAGTCGATCGCGGAGCACTCGAGCGCGGTCCGCGTCCGGGAGAAGGTTCTGGAGATCAAGGAGCGCGAGTTTGGGCCCGACCACCGCGAGGTGGCCATCACGCTGAGGATTCTTGGGAACGCGTACGGCTCCCTTGGCGACTACGCCAAGCAGCGCGAGCTCCTCGAGCGCGCGCTCGCGATCCAGGAGCGCGAGTACGGCCGCGACCACGTCGAGGTGGCCACCGTGCTGATGAACCTCGGGAACGCGCACGGCTCCCTCGGCGACTACGCCAAGTCGCGCGAGCTCTACGAGCGCGCGCTCGCGATCGAGGAGCGCGAGTACGGCGGCGACCACGTTCAGGTGGCCAAGACGCTGCACAACCTCGGGAGCGCGCACGGCGACCTCGGCGACTACGCCAAGCAGCGCGAGCTCCTCGAGCGCGCGCTCGCGATCGAGGAGCGCGAGTACGGCGGCGACCACGTTGAGGTGGCCAGCACGCTGGGAAATCTCGGGAACGCGTACAACTCCCTCGGCGACGCGGCCAAGTCGCGCGAGCTCTACGAGCGCGCGCTCGCGATCGAGGAGCGCGAGTACGGCCGCGACCACGCGGAGGTGGCTGTGACTCTGGCGAACCTCGGGAACGCGCACGGCTCCCTCGGCGACAATGCCAAGGCACGCGAGCTCCTCGAGCGCGCGCTCGCGATCAAGGAGCGCGAGTACGGCCGCGACCACGCGGAGGTGGCTGTGACTCTGGCGAACCTCGGGAACGCGTACAACAGACTCGGCGACTACGCCAAGGCGTGCGAGCTCTACGAGCGCGCGCTCGCGATTTTCGAGCGCGAGTACGGCCGCGACCACGTCCAGGTGGCCAGCACGCTGGTGAACCTCGGGAACGCGTACGGCGACCTCGGCGACGACGCCAAGAAGCGCGACCTCCTCGAGCGCGCGCTCGCGATATTCGAGCGCGAGTTCGGCCGCGACCATCCGCACGCCGCGCTTTGCCGAAGGTTGCTCGGGGGTTGAGGGGGGCAGCAAGTGCATTCGTAAGGCCGTCTGGCTTTGCGAAGATCAGCCGCTAGACCGCCGGACCTCGACGGCGAACTGCGACGAGCAGCTGCGCCGTCCACGACCTCGACGTCCGGGACTTGCGGCCCGTACTGCAGGTCTAAACCAGCCACATGAGCCAAAAAAGACCGGCCACACTTCGTCAGATGGATGCGCTGCGCGGCCGCCGCCCTTGTCACCTGCGTCTCGGAAAGCGAGATGACTGTGGGGCGCACCGCGGGACGCGCGACCACCGGAACGCAGCGTAAGCAAAAGGAAGGGTTAGGCGAGGAGCTGGGACGGCGGCTCGGCCTCCTCGAGGATGGGCGAGCAAGCGGCGCCCGG
>NW_008705690.1:12661-13718 GCF_000186865.1 Aureococcus anophagefferens
GCGGCGCGACGAGCAGCAGCCAGACGCCGCCGTAGCCGACGCCGACGAGCGCCGCGCCGAGCGCGACGGTGCGCCGCGCGCCGAAGCGGCCGAAGACGAGGCCGGCGACGCCGCTGTAGGTGCCCAGATTCGAGCAGAGCGCGGCCCAGGCCAGCTGCTCCTGGCTCAGGCCCAGCCTCGCCTTGAGCGTCGACGAGTAGCTGCCGAAGGAGTAGACCGTGCCGGCGCTCGACATGATGAGCAAAGCCGCTGCCTACCAAATTCCCGGTCAAAAGCGCTCGAACGTCGTCGCGGCCGCAGGACGCTGGCCGCCGCCAGGCCCGTCCACCGGTCATTCTCCTCGTCCATCGTCGTGCGCGGCATCGTCTATCACCGGGCTGCCTCGTCCATAAGAGCGTAGGAGGGGAATAGCAACCACTGCGGCGGCGATCCGTTGAGCTTTGGTTTACTCTCGGCTCGCTGTATGTGTTTGGTTCCGCTCATCGGCTCGCTCTATGTATTTGGTTCCGCTGATTTCAGAGATCGACGGCATGGATGCATTAAATTTAGTCGAGCGCGCCTACCACCGCGCGCGCCCCCCCGCGTGCAAGATCGCTGGGACTGCGCATAGCGCACACATCGGGGCTGCCATCCGCGAAGGAGCGGCAGCGTTTGGATTGCGACTCGCTGAGAACACAAGCGGCTTCGGGCGACCGGTTTGACGGACGCGACGCCCCTCCCCCGGCCCGTGAGCGGCCCGGGCAGCCCCGCGCAGCAGCAGGGATCGTCCGCTGTCGACCCGAGAGCGCCCTGCCACAAGGGTTGGCCCCGCGGACCCGAGGAAGTCGATCTGACGTGTTCGCGCTGAAACCGCGTCGCGCGCGCCCGCACGCCCGCGCGCGCGGTGTCGCACGTCGTTCGAGCCAAGTCAGCAACTGAGCAGTCCGAGGGTATCAGACATGTACCCCGAGCCTCCGATCCAGCCAGCACGCTGCCCAGAGCCCAAAATGGGCTGCTTTTCGGCTCGCAGAGCATGCCGAAATGCTCGAACTTCGCGCAGCGATTCCGGATGACGGTC
>NW_008705691.1:0-1324 GCF_000186865.1 Aureococcus anophagefferens
CGGCGCTCGGCGCCGGCCTGGACCCGGACGCGGCGGCCGCCGCGCGGCGGCGGCTCGTCGACGATCGGACGTGTAGTAACGCGGCGCCATGATCGTACGTCCGATATAGCTCTCTTAGTGCGCGGGCGCCTCGGGCCCCGCCCCCTCGTCCCAGACCTTGGCCGGCGGCCACAGGTCCCGGCCCCGCTTGAACGCGCGGAGCTCGTCCAGGCTCCGGAGCACGACGCCGCCGGCCGGCGCGGCGTCGGCCGGCGCGTCCGCGGCGAGGTCCGGCGAGTAGACGCGGGACCGGAAGAGGCGCCGCTGCGGCGCGCCGGGGAGCACGTGCGCCTCGAGCACGCGGATCAGGTCCTCGCGCGACACGTCGCGGAGCTGCGCCGCGCGCGTCGCCACGTGGCTGAACTTGCGCCGCCCGGACGAGATCTCGTGCCAGTCCCGCGACACGACGTCGCGCAGGCTCGCGGGCCGCTGGAGGATCTCCGTCGCCAGACCCTCGCGCTTCAGCGCCAGGTCCGCGTCGCTCAGGTCCCGGAGCTCCTGGGCGAAGACCGCGAGCCACGCCTCCACCCTGTCCTCCAGCTCGGGAGGGCTCTTGCCCGTCGCCGACTGGAGCAAACACGTAAAGCCGATGACGCCGCCCGAGCTATCGAGACCCGCCGACGCGATGTAGCCGAGCTGCTCCACCGTGCGCAGGCGGTTGAACGCGGACGCCTGCGCGAGGCGGCCGAGTAAGGTCGCCGCGGCGTCCCGCTTCGCCGCGGACGGCCAGCCCGCGTCGACCGCGTCGTCGTCGTCGCCGCTGCGGCCCAGCTGCCAGTACATCTCGACGGCGTTGTTCGGGTCCGACGGCTCCGCGGCCTTGGCGTTGGGCTCGCCCCGGAACCGCGTGCCGCTCGCCTCGCCCTCGCGGAGCGCCCGCAGCTCGACGGCGACGCCGAAGTCGCCGCGGGGGAGCCGCAGCGCGGGGTGCGGCGCCAGGGGTTCCGTGGGCTCCCCCGGGTCCGCGACGGCCGCCAGCGCCGCGGCCGCGTACGCGCGCGCGCCGGCGTCGTCGGCGTTGCCTGGGCAGCACAAGAGTGATTCAACGTCGCTTCAACGTGAGTGTTCCGCGCGCGCGCGTATCGGAAAACACATCCACGCTTCGAGACCGTTCCGAGAGATGATCGCTCGTCCAAAAATCAGCCGAAACGAGTGGAAAACGGCCGAGATATGAGCCTTTGAAGTTGGGAATTTCGCTCTCTTGTGCTGCCCTGGGCGTTGCCCGCGACGTAGATCTCGAGGGACCCGTCGCGCAGCCGCTCCCGCGCGATGGCCGCGGCGACAT
>NW_008705691.1:1374-6151 GCF_000186865.1 Aureococcus anophagefferens
GCGTCCGCCAGGGCGTCGGTCTCCCGGGTCGAATCTTCAACCCGACTTCAACGTACGCGTCTTCGGCCGACTTCGACGAGTTCCTCGCCCTCGATTCGAGAGCCCGATGGGAGAAAACGACTCGTCCAAAAATCGGCCAAATCGACTCGGATTCGACCGAGCCGGGTGACTCTGAAGTTCGACCAGGACGCCTATTTCCACGCAGGTCGTGCTCGGCTGCGCGACGGCCCCGGACCTCACGGGCGCCGTCCTCACGGCGGAGGACCTCACGGGCGCCATCCTCTCGCTCGCGGAGAGACGCCTGGCCAAGGGCGTCTTGACGATTCTCCTGCACGACCCCTACGGGAACGTGCCCGGCGGCTTCCTCTTCGCGCTCATCCCCGTCGACGGCGACAATTCCCAACTCTTCGTGAACATCTACGAGAAGATGCGCGACTTGCTCTGGGACGCCGGCGCCAAGCTCATCGGCCTCGCCACCGACTCGGGCAAGCCCAACGTCGTCGCGATCTCGAAGCTCCGCGAGAAGGTGCCGGCACGTCATGGCCTGCGTCGAAAATTTACGCATCCATCTCTGCACGGATTCCTCTTCGACTGTAGGTGCTGTCGGTGATCTGCGACGCGTGAAGAAGGCCGCTGACCTGCCCGTTCTGGCCACTTACGATTTGAAGGAGCACTGTTTCAAGAACGCGGTCAAGCAGTCGCTCAAGGAGGAGGCGGTCCTGGGGCCCGGCGCAAAAGACCGGTTTGAGTTGGGTCCAATGTTGTTCGAACTACTGGGGTGTCACGCATCCGAGGGCGACGACGGCTTCGTCATCGAGGTCCCCGACCGTAACGACACGTCGTTCTCTACTGTGCGCGGCGTGCGCCTCGACGACCTCGTCACGGACCAGGCGAAGCGCGTCGCGATCCTCGACGAGCTCCACACGTACGTCTCCGTCCGCAACATCGAGATCCACGACGCGCAGGCGACGGCGCCCTGCTACGCACTCTGCAAGTGCTGGCGCGTGTTTCACCTGATCGGGGAGGAGACGGTGGCGAACTACCTCATGACCTATCTGCAGCTCTACATGGCGGCGCGCGGGCGGTACTTGGACGGTCGCAAATGCCCCGACGCTTTCGTCGTCGTACACGAGCTCAAGGAGGCGCTCGAGCAAATCCGAGCTTGGGACGCGTACGCTGAGGGACACGGAGTACGCGATCACGCATCTCACCACAACATCGGTACCCAAACCACTGAAAATTTGGCGGCGATGACCGATGCGGTGACTTCGTGGGAAAACTACGTCAACATCTGCGTTGCCTCGGGCATCGACATGAACGATATTCGGTTGGATATGATCCTCTCGGCCACGAACGAGTATTTGCACTCCCAACTGAAATCGATTTCGAAATACATCGATCTTGCGACGGTCATGGCCGGAGCGGCGGAGATCAGACGCTCTACGCTGGCTCGGGCCCAGGCTACACGCTGCGGCGGCTACTACCCGCACCACGGCCGCACGGGCGACGGCACGTACTCCCAGCGCGTCGACATGCTCGACCTGATCATGGAGCGGGAGAAGGCGCACGCCAGCCGGTCCGCGGACACCGTGTCCAAGCCTCTGCTTTTCGTGCGCCGCCGCCGACAACGCGGTGCGACGGGGGCGACTACTGGTCCCACGTCAATGCTCAAGGATATGGTGCGCCGCCGGAACGCACAGAGCGACATCGACCGCATGGGACCGGGATGGCGGGACAGACTAGTCCGACTGCGTGCTTCTGGAACTGCGTCACGACCCCTCGGCAATTTACACGGGCTGTCGCAGCCCAAGACGGATCGCCATATGACAAGCAGCGTGTGCAAATGTCCTCAACTACTGATGGATGGGCCAGTGACCACGCGCACAGCCACTTCCAATCTCGCCGGTGCGGTGCTTCTGACGCTCGACAAGGGCGGCGTGTTTGTTCGCGACCCCGGGTCGAGCGGCACGTTCTGCCGAGTGTCCTTCATCCCGAGAGCACGCCGGCTGGACCTCACCTGCGTCGTCGCGCCGCGCCAGACGACGCGGCAGACGACCACTAATGCCCCGGAGACGGACACGTACAGCTTCAAGTTCGAGCACATGATCGGCATGACGTTTCACGCCCCGGACAAGGTCATGGCGAGCTCGTTCAGCAAGGGCGTCGTCGAGATCTCGATCGTCATGCTCGTGCCCTACGGCCCCAACCCGGCGCCGGCGCCGTCGGAGCTCGTGATCCTGCGCCTCAAGCTGCTGAGGACCGGGAGACGCGACTACGACTACCTGCGGTCGCTCGCAGTGTGGAAATCTTCAACCCGACTTCAATGTGAGCGTATTCGAGTGTTCCGACGCAGCGCTTCCGCTGTGCTTCGAGAACTCGACGAGAGCAATCGATCCGTCCAAAAATCAGCCGAATCGACTTCGATTTGACCGAGCTCGAGAATTTCAAAGTCTGGTCGGGACGTCCCAAACCAGTCGTTGATTTCCACACAGGTCGCTCGCGACGATGACGTCGCTCAAGCACATCATCAGCGAGTCCTCTCTTCCGCCCCAAACGGCCCCCACATCCCGTGGGCGGCTCCTGACGGCGGTCTACCGCTTATTCACGTCCAGCGAGCCCACGGAGCCCTTCCCGCTCACGACGCCGCTCACGGTCGCGGACCAGTTTTCGTTCGGTCGCCTGGGCCCCGGCTGGGCGAGCTGCGACCGACGCGACGTCACGGAGGTCGAGGGCCTCGCGAGACTCGCCGCCGGCGTGTCCGTCTACGAGGAGGACCGCGGCGCGGACGTCAGCCCCGTCGGCACTGTGAGGGACACGTGGCTCGAGACCAACGGCGCGGCCAGCGAACAGGAGCTCACCGAAAAACAGATATCGCGTACTCCCCGTGTCCTGCAATGATCCTTGGCGGCTTCAATTGGCGCGCCCCCCCGACCCGAAGAAGATTTGCGCGCGATCATTTGATTCCGTCGCAGGCGCCTTCGCGGAGCACCTGGAGCACGTGCCCGCGAACCTCGCCAAGGGCGTCAAGGTCTGCGCTCGCTTGCCGCAGAGCCTCGTGCCTGACGCCATCGACGACGACGAGTCGTGCTTCTTCGAGATGAGATTCATCGAGTACCAGGAGGGCGGCAAGATCGTCGTCGTCGAGGACATGTCCACTGCTACCGCCCGGCGCAAACCCATCAGCATCAGTAGCACGGACGTCTTCGTGCCCCCGATGGAAAAGGGCGGGAGCGGCGTCCGCTTCGTCAACGGCGAGAGCGTGCTCGCCCGCTGGGACGACGACAAAGCGACCGCGTACTACTCGGCCACGGTCGTCGAGGCCGCCGACGGCGACGGGAAGCGCCTCTACGTCCAGTTCCAGAACGACCTAGACGACGAGGGCATGCCCAAGAAGCGAGCCATCGACGCGCGCAAGATCGTTCGCGACGTCGACCTGGGCAAGCGCGCGACGCCCGTGGACCCCTCCGACGACGACGAAGTGTCGGACGCGGCGGCCGCCGCAGCTTTGGCTGCGGGCGACGCTCAGCAAGGCGACTTCGGCGGCGAGGACGACGGCTTCGTCCTAGACCTTGGCGCTCCCGACGGAGATGACGACGGAGACGACGACAAAGCCATGGAGGAGACCGCCGGCGACGACCTACCGGACGGCGCCTGGAGCCCTGCGCGGCGCCCGCGACAGCCCTCGGGGGCGCCGATCTGTTCGCTCGTCTCCGGCGCCGCGTTCCAGCGATCATCGGAGGACGCGGGACCGGAGCCGCGCGACCGCTCGTCGCCCAAGAAGCTCTCCAAGAAGCGCAGGCGGGCTTCGACCGACGCGATCGCCCCAAAGTCGTCGGAGCCCAGCCCGCGCGGTTCCAGACGGCGAGCCGCCGCAGCCCCCGAAGCTCCGGCGGCCAAGCGGTCCAGAAGGCCCCCGACCCGACGGAAATGAGTGGGCGGCGACGACTTCCACGACCTGGATGGCGTCCCGGACGCGCCTCGACGAGGCCCGCGGTCGCCCATGAGCCTTAAAATCGCGATTTCGCATCTAGAACGAAGCCGATTCGTACAGCGGTCGTTTGTATCGTTTCCCAGCGCGGGGGACTTCCTCTGAGCTGATTTCGCACTTGAGGACCGCGGCCGGCGCCGAGGGGCACCCCCGGCCGACGCTGCCAACCCCCCCATGGGGCAAGCAGCCGATCGTGCCGTAGATTGGCGGACGATGGGGCGGGCTGACTCCTACGAGCCCCTCGCCGGGTCGCGGTCCCGCATGGACCGCATCCTCGCGATGGCGGCCGTGTCCACGGCGCTCTGCGGCGCGGCGTACCTCAGCGTCGGCTTCGTCAACGGCCGCAGCCCGCGCTGGATCGACGCCCTCGGCGACGCGGCCTTCGAGGCCGACGCCGGCGGCCACGCCATGCTCACGAAGCGCGCGGCCTGGGCCCACCTCCAGGAGACGTCCTACGACGTCACGTGCAGTGGCGTCACCTACGCCTACTGCGGCATGGCGACGTGCCGCTTGAATGGGGACGGCGCGACGGCGTCCTGCGGCTGCAAGCGCGAGCGCGACGCCGAGGGCCGCCTCTTCCTCCACGCCAACTCGGCCTACCTCGTCTACAGCGAGACCGTGCGGCGGGCGCTGTACGAGGACGTCGTCGAGGGGCGGCGCCACCGCTTCCGGGAACGTTTGTGCGCCGCGGTCGCCGACGGCTCTTTGTGGTCCGACGCGGGCTTCAACGTGTCCTACGGCAGCTTCGCGGACCCCTCCGGCAACTACTGGGCCCAGCACGACATCGGC
>NW_008705691.1:6201-7666 GCF_000186865.1 Aureococcus anophagefferens
ACGCGCAGGCGACGGCGCCCTGCTACGCACTCTGCAAGTGCTGGCGCGTGTTTCACCTGATCGGGGAGGAGACGGTGGCGAACTACCTCATGACCTATCTGCAGCTCTACATGGCGGCGCGCGGGCGGTACTTGGACGGTCGCAAATGCCCCGACGCTTTCGTCGTCGTACACGAGCTCAAGGAGGCGCTCGAGCAAATCCGAGCTTGGGACGCGTACGCTGAGGGACACGGAGTACGCGATCACGCATCTCACCACAACATCGGTACCCAAACCACTGAAAATTTGGCGGCGATGACCGATGCGGTGACTTCGTGGGAAAACTACGTCAACATCTGCGTTGCCTCGGGCATCGACATGAACGATATTCGGTTGGATATGATCCTCTCGGCCACGAACGAGTATTTGCACTCCCAACTGAAATCGATTTCGAAATACATCGATCTTGCGACGGTCATGGCCGGAGCGGCGGAGATCAGACGCTCTACGCTGGCTCGGGCCCAGGCTACACGCTGCGGCGGCTACTACCCGCACCACGGCCGCACGGGCGACGGCACGTACTCCCAGCGCGTCGACATGCTCGACCTGATCATGGAGCGGGAGAAGGCGCACGCCAGCCGGTCCGCGGACACCGTGTCCAAGCCTCTGCTTTTCGTGCGCCGCCGCCGACAACGCGGTGCGACGGGGGCGACTACTGGTCCCACGTCAATGCTCAAGGATATGGTGCGCCGCCGGAACGCACAGAGCGACATCGACCGCATGGGACCGGGATGGCGGGACAGACTAGTCCGACTGCGTGCTTCTGGAACTGCGTCACGACCCCTCGGCAATTTACACGGGCTGTCGCAGCCCAAGACGGATCGCCATATGACAAGCAGCGTGTGCAAATGTCCTCAACTACTGATGGATGGGCCAGTGACCACGCGCACAGCCACTTCCAATCTCGCCGGTGCGGTGCTTCTGACGCTCGACAAGGGCGGCGTGTTTGTTCGCGACCCCGGGTCGAGCGGCACGTTCTGCCGAGTGTCCTTCATCCCGAGAGCACGCCGGCTGGACCTCACCTGCGTCGTCGCGCCGCGCCAGACGACGCGGCAGACGACCACTAATGCCCCGGAGACGGACACGTACAGCTTCAAGTTCGAGCACATGATCGGCATGACGTTTCACGCCCCGGACAAGGTCATGGCGAGCTCGTTCAGCAAGGGCGTCGTCGAGATCTCGATCGTCATGCTCGTGCCCTACGGCCCCAACCCGGCGCCGGCGCCGTCGGAGCTCGTGATCCTGCGCCTCAAGCTGCTGAGGACCGGGAGACGCGACTACGACTACCTGCGGTCGCTCGCAGTGTGGAAATCTTCAACCCGACTTCAATGTGAGCGTATTCGAGTGTTCCGACGCAGCGCTTCCGCTGTGCTTCGAGAACTCGACGAGAGCAATCGATCCGTCCAAAAATCAGCCGAATCGACTTC
>NW_008705692.1:0-4228 GCF_000186865.1 Aureococcus anophagefferens
CATGGCCGAGCAGCCCTCCAGCTGCCGATCGGCCAGAACGGGTGGTTCACAGGCTTCGTTGACCCCATGTTGCAGCTGTTTTGACCACTCATTTTGAGCAAGTCGCGACTCAGGTGGGTGGGGTAGTGGTGCTTGGTGTCGTGGGGTGGTTCACTGCCGGCCTCACGCCGACTTTGAAGCGCCAAAGCGAGCCGCCATCGACGCCGATCTACGCGATGAAGGATGGGACTCATCAGGGAAAAATAAAAGTAAAATCAGAGTACCGGGGGAAAAGACGGTGCGGGGAGGCTTAAGGGGCGTCGCGGGGTCGCAAAAGTCGTCCAAAAGGGCCCCTGGCCGAAAAGGCCCAGTTGCACGCACGACCCAGGTTGGGTCGTTGTGGTGCTGCAGGGCGGCCATGGGCGGCGGGGTTGGTCATAGGGTTCATGGGGGGTCGTGCGCTGCGTCGGGCACGGTCGGGGTAGCGTCGGGGGGCCACTGCTAGGTGCTGGAGGGGCTCCCGAAGGCCCGTGGCGCCGTCGACGCGTCCGTACGCGCACTCTGGAGCTACATCTCAGCATCTTGTTCCTCTTCCTCGTCGTCATCGTCGTCGTCGTCGTCTTCTTCGTCGTCGCCTTCTTCTTCATCGTCATCTTCCTCCTCGTCGTCCGCGTCGTCGTCTGACAGCGAATCGGGCTCGAGGAACGCTTCGGCAGGATCCCACGCGCGGCTGTCGCTCTTGCCGCGAGCCCGGCGCGTCGCCGGCGTGTTCTTGTTCCGCTGGGCCTTGCGAGTGCCGCCGGGGGACGCGCCGTCGTCCTCCTCCTCGGACGAGCTCGACTCGACGAGTTCCGGTTCTTCGCCCCAGATTTGAAGGGCAAGCGGCTGTGTTGAGGTCCCTGTTGAAGTACAAGTTGGAGCGGCGTTTAACATATCCCGCCGGCGGGATATGTTATCTCCTTCTCACACATATATAATTCCGCGTGCGCCTTCATCTTCCGGACGACCGCGACGTAGAGCCCGTTCCACCACGGGTTCGGCAACTTGAGCACGCTGTGCTCGTTGATGGATGCGCCGTTCGCGCGCCCGCCCCCCAGCACCTCGCCGTAGACGACGTCGTAGCCGAGTCGAGCGAACGCGTCTCGCGTGCCCAGGCGGACGGGCTCGTGGTTCCAGTCGTCGACGAGCGCCACGAAGACGTCCTCGAGGGCTTCGTCGAAGTGCGTGAACGCGCGGAACTGGTCGTCGTACTCGTGGTCGCCGTCGTAGAGGTACCTGCGCGGGCGACGGTCGCGTCGACGTGTCGCGATGGCGGCGCCGCGGCGATGTCGCGGGCCTCGTCGCGGCGGCGTCGCGCGCGATGATTTCCGCGCCGGCCGCGGGTACACGTTGAAGCGCCCGATCGTCGCCGCGTCCACGGAAAAGCAGTCGGCGACGCGCAGCTCCCGGCGGTCCGCCGCGCGCGGGTCGAGGAACGTCTCCAGGTTCGCGAGCGCCTCGTCGCGCACCTCGGCGCCCGACTGTCTGATGTCCCCGACGAACGTCGCGTCGCCGCCGAACGCGTACGAGTCGACCGCCAGCGCGCGGTCGACCTGAAATTCGTTGCCGGCCAGCGCCTGCGCGGCGACGACGCGTCGACGGCGAGGGTATGGCGGCGGCGACGGGGCGGCGAGGATGCCACGCGGCGACGCGTCTCGAGTTCCGCGCGGGGCTTCGCGGCGACGAAATCAACCACTGGTTTGGGGGTCCTGACAAAACTTCAGAACTCTCTAGCTCGGTCAAATCGAAGTCGATTCTGCTGACTTTTAGACGAATCGACCGCTCTCGTCGAGCTCTCGAAGCACGGCAGAAGAGCTTGTGTGAACACGGTCGCTGATATGCACCTTGAAGTCACCTTGAAGATTTGATTTTGGCGCGGGCGCTTCGCGGCGACGAGCGTGCTCCCTTTGAAGGTGCCGATCTCCAAGTACCGCGAGCCGGCGGCGTTCAGCAGGTTGTTGAGGAGGTGCCGGCCGTAGGCGTCCGACATGCCCACGATGTCCAGCGCGCCCCGGTAGTCCGGCGCCGTCAGCGCCGAGAGCCCGCGCCGCGCCGCGCGGACTGCGAACGCCACGTGGGCCGCGAGGCCGTCCGCGCGGTCGCCCCAGCGGAACGCCGCGCCGACGGCCGCGGTCGGCGTCAGCAGCGCCCGGATCGGCGCCTCGGCCGCAACCTGGGCCGCCGCGACGTCGCGCGCCTCGGCGAGCGCCGCGGGCACCAGCGTCGCGACGTGGTCGTCGGAGATCCGACCCGCCACCACGCGGCGCAGCCCGTCCCGCACGAGCGCGGCGACGTCGTCATCGACTACGAGGCGCTCTCGATCTATACTCAGCCTGACGACGAACTCGTCGCCGGCGACCGAGAGGTCGTTCACCTCGAAGCTGATGTCGACGCCGGCGCCGGCGCACCGGGCCGCGCAGAGCAGCAGGACGGCGAACGCGCGCCCAGCCATCGATCCCGCCGCAGCGATGAATGCGGCGTGTCGCAGCGATGAATGCGGGGCCGCGCGGTGCTCGTGCGGTGGTTCTGGACAGGAGGTCCAGAGCAACAATGTCATACAATAGACTTCTAACCTACCTACTATTGTATCCGTCAGGACTATCATTGAACCACCTGTCGTACACAGAGCGCTCTCCCGGCCACACACGCCTCCGGCTGCGGGATTGCGCGACATCATCGTCTTCCTCGTCGCGGCGCGGATAATTTCGGTGCTTTGAACATGTCGTAACTCGGCGATGGCGCTGAGATAGCGCACGCAGCAGCTCGGAGAACGATAGTCCTCTCCGAAGCTTTGATAGTCCTCTCCGTCTTTGCGGCGGCACATCGTCGCGACGTTGCGCGGCGCGATGCTCGGGCTGCTTCAGGGCTCGGGTCCGGCCCCCGGGCCGGGCGCGGACCAGGCACCAGACACAAATTTAGTGTTTTTGGGTGCCCGCGAGGCTGCCCCGAATCGACTTGTTTGAGCGCCCACGACATGGCGCACAGCACTACGAGCCCGACATTGAGCACACGATGCTCGCAGACGGTTCGGGACCATCCATGGTGTCCATCGCGCGTCCAGGCATGCGCAGAACACACGAAATGGCCCGAATTGTGTCTGCAAGCGCGGGCCTTGCGAGGCCCGCGCGCGCGGTGTCGGAGCGAGGTAAGAACCGACGAGTGGCCGACAGCCGCCGCACGCGCGACGCGGGTACGACCCCCCGTGCGAGGGGGCGCGGGGTGGAGGCTGCTGGAGGCCGCGGCGACGCAGTTCGGCGTGGTTTGCCCCTAGTGTACGATTACTAGGTTAGAGGACTATCACTTCAAATGGCTTGTTCCCGGCGAGATTGAGGCCAAATGAGCTGATTTTTTGATGGAAAGACGTGCAACTAACCCGTTCTTGACATTCGGCGCCTTCGGCGCCTCTTTTTTATTATTATTTTTTTTCTTTTTTTCTCCTCGCCACTGGCCCCACATGAAAAAAGTGCCGGATTTCGGGGGACGCGAAAATCTGGGGAGCTGCGTGGTGCGGCGCACCATGGCGAATGTGCCGATTTATGGCTAGTGCACAAGATCCTGCACGAGAGGTCCCGCGCGGCGTCCGTCGCGGCGCCGCTAGGACGCCG
This sequence comes from Aureococcus anophagefferens, assembly GCF_000186865.1. Classification (NCBI taxonomy): domain Eukaryota; class Pelagophyceae; order Pelagomonadales; family Pelagomonadaceae; genus Aureococcus; species Aureococcus anophagefferens. The sequence goes on from NW_008705692.1 coordinate 3,624, forward strand.
CGTGCCACGCCATCGCTTGTCTGAACTTACACTACCACGGCGACATCAACGCCCACTACGCGGCGTTCCAGGAGGACGTCGACCTGTCGGCGTTCTACCCTTTCTACGCGCACGTCGCGTTCTTCGACATGCACCGGTCCGAGCGCTTCCGCACGTCCGGAGCCCTCGGCCGGTACCTCGGCGCGGCGCGGAACTACGGCTTCGGCGCCATCCGCGTCCAGATCGGCCGCCACGTGCGCATCGTCTCGAGCCACCACTACGTGGCCGCGCCCGACGTCGAGCTCGACGTCGCCCGCATGGCGCCCATGGTCCCGCCGCCGCTCTCGCCGGGCCACGGGGCGCCGCACTTCAGCTACCTGCCGCTGGACACCCTGCCGAACTCGCAGCCCGACGCGGACGGCGACGGCTCCACGGTCCCCGCGGCCGACGAGACCGCGGCTCCGGGGGAGCTACGCTCTCCCCTCGCGGGGGAGCACGGCTCCGCGTCCGCGGGGGAGCTTCCCGACGGCAGTCCGCCTGCAGCGGAGAAGGCGGAGCGGGATCGGGAATCTCCGAGGCTCGCCGATTATGGCCTGACTGGGCCTGCGACGACCGCCGGAAGTGCG
>NW_008705692.1:4930-9104 GCF_000186865.1 Aureococcus anophagefferens
TCGCGGCGGCGGCGGCGGTGCGAGCAGGAGCGGCGCGCTCGCGCCCAGGGCGACGAGGGGGAACTCGAAGATCGCGAGCGTCCACAGGTTGACGCCGTGGAAGAGAACCAGCGCCGCCCCGACCGCGCGGCGCCGCACCAGGAGCAGCGGTCCCAAACCGAGCTCGAACAGGACGGCGCCGCGCGTCAAAAACCCCCCAAGCCTCGGGGGCATCGCGCGCGCGGCGCGGGCGCCGAGCGGCGCCGCATAGACGGGCATCGACAGCGCTGCGCGCAGCGCGCCGCCCGTCCGCACCCACGCCTCGCGCCCGAGACCGGCCTTCTCGGCGCCCGCGAAGGCGTGCGTGGCCCAGATCTGGAAGAGGACGCCGACGGCGCCCGCGCTCGGCCCCGGGTCGTCGGGCGTGAGGGCGACCCAGAGCTGGACGAGCGCCGCGTACGCCCACTGCTTGCCCAGGCCGTGCGACTCGGAGCACGCGCGCTCCGACGAATGCAGCAACACCCAGAGCAGGGTCTCCCGGAGCGGGCTCGCCGGCGCATCCCTCGACGCCGCGAAGAGCTGCGCCGCGCCGAGCGCCGCCTCGAGCGCGTAGAGGGCGTAGGACGCGCCCTCGACCTTGACGTCGTGGAGCGACGCGTGGCCCACGGCGCCGACGCGGCAGAGGCCCCCGGGGCCGTGGAGCGCGTCGTGCAGGTTCGGCAGCAGGTTCCCGCGCGCGTCCAGCAACGCCGCGAAACCGCCCGTCGCGAGGAGCCAGCGCCGCGCGCCGCGCGGCAGCGAGAAGGCCCGCCGGAAGCGCGGGCACCGGTCTTCGACGCGGAGGTCGAGCGCGCGATCGAGCGCCGCGACCACCGCGGCGACGGCGAAGCACGCGGACCACGCGACCATCCACAGGGTCACGTAGTCCTCGAGCGTCGACGGGAGGAGCGCCGCCGATCCTGCCGGCGCGGCCTCGCCCGCGGCCTCGCGCTCGCCGGCGTCCGCCGCGGCGTCGGGCTCGTACCGCGCGGCATCGTCGTCGTCCAGAAGCGATGCGCCGGGCTCGGACCGCGCGGTGTCTTCGTCGTCCAGAGGCGCAGCGTAGTCCGGAGACGCGGCGTCCACGTCGGACGCCGCGGCGTCGCCGTAGGGCGCGGCGTCGCAGGCGGCGTTCAGGCGGGCGTGCGCCTTGATGTACTCGACGGCGCAACCGTCGTCGGCGCAGCCCATCTGGTCGAGGGGCAGCGCGAAGCGGGCCACGAACCCGCGCACGGCCGCGTCGAGCTCCACATCGTCCGCGAAGGCGAGGCCTACGCCCGCGCCGTCGACCTGGATCGTGACCTCGCAGACCCGTGCCCGAGCGCCGACCGCGGCGTAGGCCAGCGCAGCGCGCGCGACGCGGCGCGTCATTCAGATGCAGCCTTCTCCGAGCTGCGGTACCCCCCCATCGAGGACACAGCCCGGTCCGAATTTTCGACGAGCGGCAGAGCTACTTGTAGTAGTTTCCGTCCACTTGGCCTTTCGTATCTCCCACTAGCCTGAGCTAAAGGAAGCAAGTAAAATCCTCCCTCAAGGGGAGGTTGAGCTCAGTTTCAATTAAAGATGCCAGAATGAAGGCCGACGGACCGCGCTTGGATGGCGCAGCCACCTCAGCGGGGATGGAGGAGGGTAGGGCAGGGCGGGTGCTTCATTTGTGCCGACTCAGAAGGATATGGAAATGCGGCTATTGTTGCCACAATCATTATGATAGGTTAGCATGCAAATCCTCAGCTCCTCAAACCTACTTATCATCAGTGGGTCGGACGGAGACTTGCTGCCGCTCCGCTTGGTAATTCCGCCCATTAGCTTCTCCACTTAGTCTTTAGCTTTGACTTGTTCATGACGTCTCTGTCCTCTCCTCTTCCTGTAGTCTTAAGTTTAGACACATTGTTCACAAAGTCTACCTTGCATCCGAATGGGTACAGTGGTATTGAAACTGGATTAGAATGAATTAAGGAAGGGAAGGGAAAACTAGCAGGATACGCAATAGGAGCGCAGTGGGGTAAAGTGCACTAGAAAAGTGCACTGCAACATCAAGATGCAGTTCACTGAAGATGAACGCGTATCCCGTCGATCAACATGTCGTCCACGTATAGTACAATGATGACGCGTAACGTGCCGACCATGGGAAATGTTACCATCTCCTATGCGCTAAACGCTCTCTGTAGCGCGAAAATGCCTGACTGCAAGTCAGGTGAAACTCCCCGGCTGGGGGAACGTTGGGGGAGCCTCTCTGGTCTCTTGTGAAAGTTGATTGCCCTGCTCAGCTGAACAACCAGCAGTTTTATTTAGCTGGATGATGATAGGTGGTCTAAACTCACTAACTCGTTACCCGAAACATATTGTACTGCCGCAAATGCAATTTTTTTTTTTTCCAACTCGCTGCACATCGCTCGTCGTCACTTTCCACCTCGGGCTTGGGAGCGGATGAGCTCCCCGGAAGAAGCAGGTAGTAGACAGAGAAAAAGAAAGTTTGGCAGTGGTTCCATGGTATGGGGACCATGCAAAACGCCCTTCCTGGATAAGGATATCAGGGTGGCGCTGCCGATGAGCGTGTCGATCAGAGGCCGCGTGTTTCGCGCACTGGGGCGGTCGCCGTGGGGCGGGATGCTGTTGTGTCCGTGAGAGGAGCTGGCGATGTGCCGTGTGTGAGCTGTTGACTTTAGGAAGTGAGCTGAGTAGATTGGCGTGAGAGCCTGGCGCTGGGGCCTAGCCGTTGAGACGTGATGGGGCGTTGGAGCCGGGCGTAGGAGCCTGCTGTGAGCTTGTAGATGTCGCGATGGTCGCGGTATGTACGTAGGGTGCATTTCAAAGTTACTCGTTTCCGAGCATTGCATCCACGTTGGCCTTGAAGCGGTCTGGGGCTTCAGTTGCTGTGAAAGCGTCGGCGGGGTGGAAGGTGTTGGACCTCGAGGGCGCGTGGCGTCGCCGCACGGTGTGGTAGGCGACGGGCGTGCGCCTTGAGGTGCAAGAAGCGGCGCGGGGGCCGAACAAAATTTGTGTTCGGGCCTCGGCCGCAGCCGAGGCCGTGGGCCGTGAGGTGTGAATCAGGAGCGGCGCTTCGAGTAGCTGTGTACTCTCTGCGCGCCCTGTGTGCTGCAAGAGGGACCGCGTCGGTGTCTTGCGAGCGTGTGCAGGTGCGCAGCGACGGTAGTCGCGTGGAGCGAATTCGGTTCTGTTGCAAATTCGGTTCTGGTCGATGTCCGTGCACCGCGTGCTTCAGGAGACGGGCGCGGAGCGTGTTGTGCTGCCCCACAGTGTGGTAGGCGATGGAGTGCGCGCCCTTGAGGTGCATGAAGCGGCGTAGAGTGTGGCGCTGGTCGATGTTCGGAAAAGGATTCTGATCGTCGTTCGCGGTTTAGTAGGCGCCGATGTGGAAGGTGTTGGACCTCGAGGGCGCGTGGCGTCGCCGCACGGTGTGGTAGGCGACGGGCGTGCGCCTTGAGGTGCAAGAAGCGGCGCGGGGGCCGAACAAAATTTGTGTTCGGGCCTCGGCCGCAGCCGAGGCCGTGGGCCGTGAGGTGTGAATCAGGAGCGGCGCTTCGAGTAGCTGTGTACTCTCTGCGCGCCCTGTGTGCTGCAAGAGGGACCGCGTCGGTGTCTTGCGAGCGTGTGTAGGTGCGCAGCGACGGTAGTCGCGTGGGCCTAACCTGGAGTCGAGTGTCTTAGGGACAGGAGGGAATAGGCTTCTGCCACGTGCCCGGCGGGGCGGAGGCGAGCCAGGGGCGAGGCGGGGAGCGAGCCGGGGACCTAGGGGCAGGCAGCCGGGAGGCTGCCCTTGAGTATGGAGGTCGATGGTGAGGTGGCCGGAGGCCATCCGAGGTTGAGGTAGGAGTTGAGGGTAAGTTGCCCGACTCCACGGCGCAGCCGTTCTGCGTCTCGTACATGAGCGCCTCGTCTCGCAGGAGCGCGTCGACGACGATCGCGTCGACGCGCGCCAGGGAGTCGCCCGCGCCCTCGAGGATCTTCAAACCGTGGCCCTGCGCGTCGACGTAAAGAAAATCGACGTGCGCACCGACGGGCAGCAGCACGTCGAAGACCGACTTCAGCGTCATCGTCGGCACGCGGCGCACGCCGCCGACGGTCGCGGATACGCACTTTTTCACACAAAAAAAAAAAAAAAAAAGAGGCGCCGAAGGCGCCGTTCGGGGCCTGG
>NW_008705692.1:9154-10654 GCF_000186865.1 Aureococcus anophagefferens
CGCCGCCCGCGTCGGGCTGCGAGTTCGGCAGAGTGTCCAGTGGTAGGTAGCTGAAGTGCGGCGCCTCGTGGGCCGGCGGTAGCGGCGGCGGGACCATGGGCGCCATGCGGGCGACGTCGAGCTTGACGTCGGGCGCGGCCACGTAGTGGTGGCTCGAGACGATGCGCACGTGGGCCCGGTGGGAGGCGCGAACGTCTTTTTGCTCTAAGTAGCGGAGCGCGACGAGAAACGCGAGGTCGCAGCACGGGCGGTGTGAGAGATTTCTACCTTCATACGACTGAGCAGTTTGGGGGTTGGGCGCCGCGGGTTTCTAGGTTTAGCATAAAAAGCCATGTAATAATTACAGCCCGATCAGAGGTCTCCGTTCCCGGCCCGCGCGTACGTGTCTGGTACTCAAGCCAGCGAAACGGCTAGCCATTCGTCCCAATCCGAGCGCTTGTTTTTGTCACGTGTGGCTGGGTTGTTTAAGATCCCGGATCGAATGGCGCGGATCGGATTCGAGAAAATCGATGGTAAAGAGGGCTTTGGCAGTGGTGATGGGCACCTTTGGCAAGCTCTATCTCGGCGCCATGGCCACCGATTTGCAAAATTCTTGTTGCATCTGAAAGCCGGCACCGCCGTCTTGCGCGCAGAGCCACTAACTCAAAAACTTCAAGAGCCTCACAAATCCGGTTTTTTATTCAACCCAGCCACACGTATAGCCACCCGGCGTCCCTGGGCGCTAGCAAAAAAACGGCAGGTTAGGGCGTCCGACGCGTCGGCCATCGGACGCCGTCGCCGGAGCAAGACCCCCCATAATAGTAGCTGCCTCCCGACGTGCGGAACCCTGCCACTCTGATTTCTAGATTGCGCCGTCGTCGGACGCTGCGCTCCGCGGCTCACTCGAGCCTTTGAAGATGGCGCTGCGCATGTGGGCGTGGGCCCTCGTCGCTGCGCGCGCCGCGGCCATCAAGCACACCTTCGACTTCACGGATTCGTTCATCGACGACCACCGCGCGGGATCGCAGACGTCGACGTTCAACTTCTCCGACTTCCGCCTGCAAACGCGCGCGCAGCCGCGCGGCGCCCGCCTCAAAGCCTCGTCGACGCGCGCCGAGGGTTTAGAGCATCGACGGCGCCCCCTCGACGCGCGCAATGAACAAAAGAAGAAAACTCTCACATTATTATCAAAAAAGAATTCAATTGAATTTTCATTGCGTTCAAACTTTTGTTCATTTAACTTTTTATAGGGTGCCCCTCATGTCTGAGCGGCATCGGTAGGCACGTACTGCCCGCGCGGCATCCAGAACTTCTCGTGCCCGGCCGCGGACCGCCTCTGCGACGTCCAGGCTGAGGCTCAAAACTTCTGCGAGGGCGCCTGCCAGCAGCTCGGCGCGAATGCCCAGCGGTGCGCGCTCTCGGTCTGGCGGGACCATGCGGAGCAGGAGTTCCTCGTGACGCTGAACGACCCGCGACACACGTGCGCGTTCCCCGACGAGCTGGACCGCACGAATCACTGGT
>NW_008705692.1:11804-14623 GCF_000186865.1 Aureococcus anophagefferens
CAAGCGACGCGGGCCCGACCGCATAAGACACGACCACTCGGCCAACCTCACGTGACAGCACTATGATTATCTCGTCCGAGTCCTCTACGGCGATGAAACCCATAAAACGATGGTCCATGGACTGCGCGCGAGCGCTTCATAATAGGAAATGAGCCGTAGTGATTATAATTGCCCAACGTATTGCCGCGAGAGACACATAAATTGTTACCTGCTTCTCAGGCTGTGACTGGGATTACGATAAACCCAATTTCTTCTGCTGAAAACGAGGATGTAGTGTCTCTGTACGAAGAAAACCCATGACATGTGCGCAACGTAACGGCAAGGCATATTCTCTCCCATTTTCTTGCTTCTGGGCGCTTGCTTTCTCAAGACAAGTCGCAACACTGCGCCGCTTGGTTCGGCAGCGAGCTTAGCAAACATGTTACGACAATGCCGCCTATCCGCCTAGGGTGCCTAGGCCTGGAGGGCCACACACCACACCTATTGACCGAGCAGCGCCGGCCCGGGGCGCAGTGGGGCGCGGTGTCATTCGCAGACGCTGCCTCCGGTGCGAACTCCTCGTGCAGGCGCCGCTGGAGCGTCCAGCGGGAGTTGGAGGGCTCCGTGGCCTGCGTGAGTCGCAGGGGAGTCGGCGCCGCGCAGAGAACGACCTCGGGCGTGGCGAGCACCTGGTGCGCGACGCTGGCCTCCGAGTTGAACGCGCGGAAGTACCTGGGATGTGCGTGGCGGTTCCGGGCGTCGCGCCTCGTCGACCCCCTCTCCGACCATCGGCGTCGGGCTTCCGCGCGGGTCGGCGCTCCTGGGCCGTGAATTCCGTCCGGGACGAGAGGCGCGCCGGGGCGCCCGCGGCCACCGCGCCCAGCTCCCGAAGGTGGTCCGCGACGAAGAGCTTGAGGTCGAGGGGCGTCGCCGGGCGCGCGTCCCCGAAGATGCGGAGCGGGAGCGGCAGCCACCACCACTTGACGCCCGAGAGGTCCGACTCGAGGAGCGCGCCCCAGTCGATCGGCACGTAGGGCTGGCCCTCGCGGCCGCCCTCGGGCCGCCAGTAGACCCCGAGGACCCGCCGGAACATGGGCCCGAACGCCGCCAGGAACGCGCCGCGCGCGCCGTAGAACACAAAGTCCGACCGGCAGTGCACGGCGCCCGGCGCCGGGCGCAGCGACGCGTACGGCAGCGGCGCGCGCTCGTCCAGGTCCGTCCGCGTCCGCACGAGGACGTCGAAAGCCTCGAGGCGCGCGCCGAAGGCGTCGAGCGCGAGGTCCAGGAGCGCCCACTGCCACACCTGGCCGTGCACCTTGCGCTCGTCCATGGCCGCGCCGAAGTGCGAGTGGCCCAGGCCCACGTTGTGCCTCGCCAGGAGGTGCGAGAGGGCCGCGGCGTCCGCGTAGACGGCCTCCGCGCCGAGCGCCTCGGCCTCGGCGCGGAATTCCGGGTACGTCGCGACGAAGGTCGAGAAGTCCGCGAGGTCGCGCCGGAGCTTGGCCCGGTGCGCGTCCCCGAACACCCGCAGCTGGCCCGTGACTAGAACGGCGACCTTCGTCCCCGACGTTTCGTCGGGCGCGCAGCGGCTCGCGAAGTCCCGCTCGCGGAGCCAGCTGGCGGCCACCACCCGCGCGCCGTCGGTCGTCTCCTGGCCCCAGACCGTCGTCCGCGGCACCTCGAAGGTCCCCGGCTGCGTCGCGATCAAGTGAGCGGCGTTTGCCGAAGCGGCCGCCTCGACGGCCGCGCGCACCGACGCTTCGCAGTCGCCGCCCAGCTGGGCGTCGCCGCAGAAGTGGCCCGCGACGCGGGCGTGGTCGGCGTCGCCGCGGAGCTCCACGAAGACGTGGGGAACGATTTCCATCGTCCCGCCGCGCAAGACCCGCCAGCGCGCGGGCACGTCGAGGCCCTCCAGGTCGACGACCTCCGCGAAGTCCTCGTGCGCGGCGCAGTGCCGGCCCTCCCCGGCGCCGTGCGCGTCGTAGTGGGCCGCGAGCGCGCGCGCGTCGCGGCCGAAGGCCGCCCGCACGTCCGGGTACCGGTCCGCGTACGCATCCCAGTCGCACGCCGGCGCGCGGCGGCCCATTTCGGCGGACCGCCGCAAGTACCGCCGCTTTGCTTGCTAGGCTAGGAGAGGTTAACAGCTAGAGGGCCTACCCGGGGGGGTTGCGGCACCAGCGTCAGCGCCTAGGATACGCATCCCCCGTGTCCTCCTCCTCCTTAACCTAGCTTCTAACGCCCCGGCTATGGTTCACCTCATCTGGCGGACGCGGCGGACGCGGCACGGGGTCATTTTATTGTTCCATCGCGTGATCTCACGGATCAAATAAGATCCCCGATGCTGGGAGAGCTCGACAGAGAGACACGACCTCGATTCCACGAACAACGAGGCCAGGCGCCGCGCACGGTGGCCTAACTGCGTGACCGCGCTGCAGGAGCCATCCGAGTTCCCTGGCATTCTGCGTTCCGCTACCTACGCCGGCTCGGGGTCGCTCTGGTGCCGTTTGCCTGGCGTAGTTGTTGTGCTTCGCCACTTGAAATCGTCCTTTGAGAGGGCTGCCCGAAATAGAAACGGCGCCAAACGGAGACGATGCTGGAGCTTCATCTTCGAAAGACCCCGCGGCCGCTGCAGCGGATGAGACGCTCGGGCGCTGCGACGTAGGTGCCGTCGTCGTGGAAGATGAGGTCGTAGGTGCGATTGCTGCGGTGGACTCTCGCGACGGTCGCGTTGGCCCAAGTGTCGTCGTTTCTCGCCGCCTCGACGACCTGCCTCGGCGCGAAGGGCTTCTTGCCAGCGATGATCTGGTGCCAGGGCTCCTGGAGGAGCATCATCAGCATCG
>NW_008705693.1:0-859 GCF_000186865.1 Aureococcus anophagefferens
TCCAAGCCTCGCACGCCAGGGGCGCGTCCCAGGACCCCGAGAGGAGGGGCCGGTAGCGGTCGTAGAACACGGGCCTTGTCCACGGACGCGTGGACCTCCTCGAAGATGGCGCAGAAGTCGCCGAGCATGGCGGCCAGCGCGCGGAGCGTCCGCTGCGCGTGCCACGCCTTTTTTTCCGCGACGTCGTTCGGCAGCCGGACGAGGCCCGGCAGCTCCCGGGCGGCGCGCGCCTGCATGCGCGTCGCCAGGAGGTGGAAGGAGGCCTCCGTGGTCGTGCCCGTCATGGACGTGACGAGGTCCACGGGCGCGACGGCGCCCGGCGCCGGCGCCGGCGCGTCCGCCGGCCGCGGGTCCTCGAAGCCGAAGACCCCCCACAGGAAGCGCGGCGTCAGGATCTGCCGCGCGCCGTAGCGCTTCTGCTTCTCCGCCGCCGCCTTCATCGCCCGGTCCCGCTCGCGGCCCGCGTCCGTGAGGAACCGGGGGCCCGCGGCCGCGTCGGGCCCTTTGTAGTTCCAGAGGTCCGTGCCGCACGCCGCGATGGCGCCGTCGGGCAGGTCGAGCTCGCGGCAGACGCGCACCCAGGGCACGGCGAGCTGCTTCGGGATGACGGGCCGGCGTGCGAGGTCGTCGGCGTCGACGTCGAACGCCTTCGACTCGTCGTCGTCGACGCCGTCGACGGCGCCGCCCCAATCCGCGTCCGCGCGGTACGCGTAGCTGTGCACCGCCAGGCCCAGGATCACGTAGGCGCGCCGCAGCGCGGCGACCCGCTTCGGGAAGGGCTCGATGTCCAGGAGCTTGCCCGCGTCGACGAGGGGCACGTGCTCGGCGACGTAGCGGCGCAACGTGCCGCTCGCGTTNC
>NW_008705693.1:2421-4001 GCF_000186865.1 Aureococcus anophagefferens
AGCGCCATTTCCCCGGGTAAGTAAAGGTCAGGGGTTAATTAACACGCAGATCCTTACGAGTACATGTAGCCCGAGGACTCGTCCGCGCCGCGATGTGCGCCGCGGTCATCCTCGTGGAATCTCGTGAGTGGGGCGCGGATCGCGGGGTCGCCCGCGTCGTCGAGGCGCATCGTCGGCCGCGCGGCGATCTCGCCGTGGAGGCTCACGAGGTACCGCGCGAAGGGGTCGTCGGCGTCGACGGCCCGCAGCGACTGGACGCGGCTCCGGAGCGCGTCGTCCCAAGGCGCGTCGCGGAGCGGCCCGGAGAGCGGCGGCGTGGGCCCAAACTGCGACGGCAGCGCCTGGGACGAGAGCTGGGAGCGGGCCGTCAGGATGCCTCGCGAGGCCTGCGTCTGGCTCACCGGCGCGTTGAAGACGGCGGGCGGCGAGTCCTCGTCCTCGTCGTCGCGCGACGCCCCGGACGACCGCGGCGCGTCGGCCGGCGGCGCGGCCGCCGGCAGCGCGGCCTCGGGCGACGGTGCGCGCGGCGCGGCGGCGTCGTCCGCCGATGCGCGCGGCGCGGCATCGTGGGTTGCGTCGCGCGGCGCGGCGTCGTCGCGCTTCGGTCCGTCATCCACCAAAGCTTTCCTGAGCCGCTTTCGCTCGCGTTTGTTCTCGTCGCGGTTCGCGCGCCGCTGCGCGCGCTGCGCCGCCTTCAAGGCGATGCACGAGCACGGCGAGGAGAAGCACTGGCACAACATGGCGCGCGCGCGAGATCGAGATCGATCCCGCTCGGTTGCACTTTGACGTCAACTTGCCACTCAAGAAAATCAGTTGTGGCAAAACAAGGTCTGCGCGCGCGCCGCGTCGTCGCGCTGCCACCGCGCTGCCAACACCGTTGCGCTGCAGCGATGGGCGACCCGTCGTCGCCGACGAAGCGCCTGTCGACGCTCTGGTGGACGAGCTCGCTGACGCAAACTTTTGAGACGCCGAGCCGCCTGTCGCAGGTGCGGCTCGTCGGCCGGCTCGCGCTGCGCCTCGCCTGGATGTCGATCCGCGGCTCGCCCATGTGGGTCTTCAACGTCTTGCGCCTCGCCGTCTTCGCCGCGGCGCTCATGCCCGCGCTGCTGCGCTGCGCCTGGTACTGGTATCGCCGCGTCGACATCAACGTGCCCTACGGGCCGGGCCTCCGCCACCTCCTCGACGTCTACCCGGCGCAGAACGGCGCCGACGGCGCCAAGGCGCCCGTCGTCGTCTTCGTCGCCGGCGGCGCCTGGGTCATCGGCTACAAGGCCTGGGGCGTGCCCCTCGGGCGCGCGCTCTCGCTCCACGGCTGTCTCGTCGTGGCGCCGGACTACCGCAACTGCCCGCAGTGCGGCGTCGACGGCATGGTCGACGACGTGGACCGCGCCGTCGCCTGGTGCTTCGACAACGCGGAGAGATTCGGCGGCGACCCGCGGCGCGTCGTGCTCGTGGGCCAGTCCGCGGGCGCGCATCTCTGCGCGCTGCTGCTCACGCGGAAGCTCGCGGCGCGGCGCGCCGCGGCGGCGAAGCGCGCGAGCGACGCGCCGGGCTTCAGCGACTCCGACGACGACGCGGCG
>NW_008705693.1:5687-7399 GCF_000186865.1 Aureococcus anophagefferens
CGTACTCGTAGACCCCGAGCTCCACCAAATCCAGCCCGTCGCGGACGAGCGCGTGGCTCAGGCAGTTCGCGGACCCCTCGCCGAACGTGAGCGTCTCGAGGAGCGCGGCGAAGAAGGTGGAGAACGTCGGCAGCGCGAGCTTCCGGTCGTCGTCCTTCGACTGCAGCTCCGCGGCCGTCGGCGTCCGGATCGACAGCGCGAGCGTCGGGTGGCCCTCGAGGTCGAAGGCGTCGTAGGGCAGGTTCTTCAGCAGCCCGCCGTCCACAAAAAGCTCGCCGTCGATCTCCACGGGCGCGAAGAGCAGCGGCACCGCCGACGACGCGCGCACGGCGCGCGCGATCGCCAGATCGGGCGTCGCGACGACGTCGAAGTACGTCACCCGCTGGTGCGTGATCGACGTCGCCGTGAGCCGGAGCGCGACGTCCGGCCGCAGCTCCCGCAGCTGGCGGAACGTGACGTGTGCGACGCCCGTCGCCTGGAAGAGCAGCGCCTCGATGTGCTCCTCGAGCCGCTGCCCCTTGAAGAGGCCGTACTCCGTCACGAGCCGCTTCCCCAGGTCGATGGGGTTGTAGGTCACGGACTTGTACTCGACCTCGTCCGAGTCCTCGTTGCGGAACCCGTTGAGCAGCTCCGTCGTCAACGCCGACACGGTCTCCGCGAGCGACGTGTGGTTCGCGACCTGGGCAGGGAAAGAGTGCGAAATTCCCAACTTTGGAGGCTCCTCTCTCGGCCGTTTTCCACTCGTTTCGGCTAATTTTTGGACGAGCGATCATCTCTCGGAGCGCTCTCGACGCGTGGATGCTTTTTCCGAAACGCGCGCGCGCGGAACGCTCATTCTGAGGCGAACCTGAAGCACTCTTTTCCTGCCCTGTTCGCGACGATGCCCTGCAGCCGCGCGGGCACCTTGAGCGTGTCTCCGTCGAGGAGCTCCTGGAAGTCGAGCTCGAGGAGGATGGTCGTCAGGTCGCTCGGGCTGATGCCCGCCGCGAGGAGCGCGGCGGCCATCGCGCCCGCGGAGCTCCCGGCGAAGCGGCGGATCCGCCCCAGCGCGCCCGCGGTCTCCAGCGCGTGCGCGGCGCCGGCGTAGGCGACGCCCTTGACGCAGCCGCCCTCGAGGAGGAGCGTGTCGTAGGGCTGGACGGCGGCCTCGCCGAACCAGCGCTTGAAGGGCGACGGCGCGGCGCCGCGGCCCGACGACGTTTGCGTGTCGGCGTCCGACGCCTCGAAGCCGCGGAACCACGCGAAGCGGTACATCGCGACGGAGGTTTTGTGCTTGGTCTCACCGTCTAGGCGTTCGACGAAGCGAGGGGACGAGGATGACAGCCCGGCCGCCGCTCAGGCGATGCGGTGTGTTTGTCGCAGGACCCCCGTCTAGGCGTTCGACGAAGCGAGGGGACTATGGATGCCGCCTCGACCGGGCCAGCATCGATGTATGACCGGACGCCTTCACCAATCCTTACCTTGAACCCATGTTGCCGCTCACTAAACCTCCACACACCCCGCCGCCGCTGCCGCCGCTCTGCGTCTGCGGTCGCCTCGGGAAAGCACACACGCGCGCGCGGCTACGAGGGACACGAGGTTAGTAGATGTGGACGAGGGCGTAGCTCAGGGTCCAGAAGAGGACGAAGGAGAGGCCGTACTTGCCGACGCCGCCGATGACGTGGTTCGGGATGGCCTCGTTCGTGTAGGCCATGCTGTCGCCCTTCATCGCG
>NW_008705693.1:8748-9823 GCF_000186865.1 Aureococcus anophagefferens
CCGGGCATCGCGCCAAAACTCTGGGGCCGCGTCCTCGCGGCCCACGAGTGGAAGGGCGACGGCGACCGCCTCCTCGCGCTCCGGGGGCTCCGCGCGCGCGACGCGGCCGCCGCGTACGACGTCGCCGTCGACTTTACGAATCTCGCGGACGCGGACGCGTGCGCCGGCGGCGACGCGGCCTGCGGCGCGCCCTGGGCGACGCGGCGCCTCGCGCCGCTGCTCCGGGCCTTCTGGCGCGCCGCGGCGCTGAACGCGGCCGTCAGGGCAGCAAAAGAGAGCGAAATTCCCAACTTCAAAGGCTCATATCTCGGCCGTTTTCCACTCGTTTTGGCTGATTTTTGGACGAGCGATCATCTCTCGGAACGGTCTCGAAGCGTGGATGCTTTTCTCGGAACGCGCGCGCGCGGAACGCTCACGTTGAAGCGACGTTGAACCACCCTTTTGCTGCCCAGGCGGCCGTCGCGCTGCTCGCGTCCGGCGAGCCGCAGGCGGCGATCGACGCGCTCGCGCGCGACCGGCCGAGCCCGGGCCTCCTGCGCGCGGAGCCCGACGACGCCGACGGCCTCTTCTGCCGCGCCGAGGCCCTGTCGCGCCTCCGCTTCCCGAAGCTCGCGCTCGACCAGCTCGACCTGGTGAAGGCGACGCACGGCGCGGCGCTCACGGAGCGGCAGGCCCGGACCCTCGACGCGGCGCGCGACCACGCGGCGGAGAAGATCGCCCGCCCTCGCCAAGCCCAAGCGCAAGACGAAGAAGCGCTGGTAAATTTTAGTTGATTTGAGGGTAGTCTCACCAGCCGCCCGCGGGCGCCACGAAGGCGGCGATCGCGAGGAGGCAGTCGTCGGGGACCGGGGCGCACTTGGAGACGATGGACTTGGTAATGTTGCGATGCTCGACGATGTAGTTTTCCCAGCCGCCCGCGGCTTTGACGGATTTGAGGAACGCGCGCGCGGGCCCCCCCGAAAGCACATATTTGTGGCTATCGTCAAAAGGCACTCCAGCGCGGAGCAGGATCTTGAGAACGCGGCGAGTCTCGCGCCCCCTACTTGTATAGTGAAGATGAGCCATGCGCCAAACG
>NW_008705693.1:11532-12691 GCF_000186865.1 Aureococcus anophagefferens
CGCCGCCGCCGCGAGCATGGCCGCGCACGCGGCGAAGTCACCCGCGCGCGACTCGAGCGCCTCCTGCGCGGGCGTCCGCAGGCCCTCGCCCCGCGAGTAGGGGCTCGCGCCGAGCTCGAGGAGCGCCGCGACCGTCGCCGCGCAGCCGCGCTTCGCGGCCTCGTGCAGGGCCGTGCGCGACGCGTAGGTCATGGCCGCCGGGTCGCCCGCGCGCCCCCACCGCGCGACGTTCCAGTCGGGCCGCTGGTCGATCCACCGCCCGCGGAACTCCGAGAGGCGCACGCCGTGGCCGCTCGGCTGGCCGTTCGAGCCGTCGAGGTAGTTGATGAGCTGGAAGAGCCGCGCGTTGACGTCCGCGCCGCTTTTCGCGAGTTTTCGGACGGCCCCGGCGTCGCCGCGGCCCGCGGCGACGTAGAGCCGGCGGTTGAGGTGCTGGTTCCGGCCGACGCCCTTGAAGCCCACGGGCCGGCCGGCGCGCGCCTGGAGGCTGTCCGGGTCGAGGACCGCCTCCTGGTACCATCGCATGACGGGGACGTCGGGACCGGGCTCGGCCTTGCTCCCGCCGAAGCCCAGGATCGGGCTGAGCGCCACGCGCAGCAAGTCCCAGACGACGAGCTCCGCCGCGCGCGGCAGCACCGAGAACAGCGTGTCGGCGACGCCGCGCGCCGCGGGCAACTGCATCGCGGCCATGATGGGCTGCTTCAGATCATACGAAATTGTTTCATGATCCCGTTCCTACGTTCCTTTCCCCTTCACCGTTTTGGGTGTTGTAGTGCAACATGTTGATTTGAAGTACAAGTGGGAGATTACACAACGTCACAGGGCACAATGCGGGCGACGAAACACACGGGGATCGGTCGGTCGGCGGTTTCGATTGAGTATGGCGCGTCGAGGCTTTGGTCACAGCGCGTCGAGGGTTGAGTATTGCGCGTTCAGGATGGATCACAGGGTCGCCGTCGGGATGTTGTTCTCGTCGAGCGTGAGCTGGACGCGCAACGGCACGGGCATCGGCGGCCGCGGCATCGGGAGCGCCCGCGGCGGAGCCCGAAAGGGCGCCGCCGGAGCCGGAGGACGCG
This sequence comes from Aureococcus anophagefferens, assembly GCF_000186865.1. Taxonomy (NCBI): domain Eukaryota; class Pelagophyceae; order Pelagomonadales; family Pelagomonadaceae; genus Aureococcus; species Aureococcus anophagefferens. The sequence continues at coordinate 12,609 of NW_008705693.1, forward strand.
CCGGCGGAACCGCCGGAACCGGCGGAGCCCGATAAGGCGCCGCCGCAGCCGGAGGACGCGGAGCCCAAAGAGGCGCCGCCCGC
>NW_008705694.1:0-1512 GCF_000186865.1 Aureococcus anophagefferens
CTGAGGATCCCCATGTCGGCCCAGCTTTTTGTGTGACGCAACCGTGCACTCCGCTTCGAGGTGTGTGTGCTCCCTGATCCACCTTCCGAAAGGGGGCTGCGTCGACCGCCGCGCCGCCGCCGCCCGCCCGCGCGGCGTCCGCGCCATGCCCGTGGACACGGAGCGGAGCGTGCAGTACGAGATCGACACGCCGTACCTCAGCAAGGCCGCGCGGAAGCGGCTCAAGCGGCGGGTGCTCGAGGACGGCGAGAAGGTGCGGTGCCACTTCAGCAACACGCTCCTCAAGGGCGGCCGCGAGGTCGTCGAGCTCCCCTGCAAGCACTGCTTCCTCGAGACGGATCTGAAGGAGTATCTGTTCAGCGGCCGCGTCTGTCCCGAGTGCCACTTCGACCTCGAGACGAACAAGTGAGCGCCGCCCGGGGCGGGCCGCGGCGCGGGGCGGGCGTCGCGGCGCGGGCTTGGAACGCGGCGCAAAGCGGCGCGCCGGCGCTCCCGGGACCCGCGCGCGACCGCCAGCGGCCGCCGCCCTCCGCGTCGTAAGAGGGGGAGCGTCGTCGCGGTTAGCAGGGACCCCCCCCCCCATACCCCACGAACCACCGCCCGCCTCACGTGTTCTCGCTGCGGAGGCCGTCGACGCCCGCGAGGATGACGTCGTAGTCGGCCTGGAGCTCGAGGGACGCCGCGTGGATGGCCATGCCGTCGCGCTTCACGGCGGCGAGGACGACGTCCTTCGTCGCCCGCAGGGCCTCCGACGCGTGGGCCAGGGCGAGGCCGTTCTGGGCGACGGCCGCGGCGACGACGTCCGCGTCGGCCCGGAGGTCCTCCGACGCGCGCGCGAGCGCGAGGCCGTCGCGTTTCACGGCCTCGAGCGCCGCCGCCTTGTCGTCGAGGGGCTCGCCGGCCGGCGCCTCGCCGCGCGCGGCGTCGGCCCTGGCGCGCCGCGCCGCGTCGCGCGCCTGGACCCACTGCGTCGTCTCGTCGGACTCGAGCTCGTCCGAGTCGACGAGCACGCGCAGCGCCGCGAGGTCCATGCGCCCCACGTGCGGCGGCGTCGCCTGCGGCGCCTTCCCGAGCTGGGCCTCGAGCGCGGCCTCGCCCTGGGCGACGGCGGCGGCCTTGGCGGCCTCGGACGACGCGACGACGGCGGCCATGCTGCCCCCTGGAGTCGAGGTCGACCGTCGATGGGCCGGGGCTGCCTCTGGAGCCTCGCGTTGCTCGGGTCCGCGGCGATGGGCGACCTCGGCGCGCACGTCGGCGACGCGCTAGCGGCGCGCGCGCGGGAGACGCTGGACGCCGGCGAGGTCGCCGCCTGGGAGCGGCTCGCGACGCAGACCATCGACATGGGCATCGACTACGCCGCTCTGGGTCTTTCCTGGGACCACCCCCAGTCGCGCGCAGCGTCCTGCGGCCGCGACGATGTTCGAGAGATTTTGACCGCGAAGACGACGCANACGACGCGTCTCGTAGGTCGCGCGCGGCCTACCGGACGGGCGCCCACGCGAGCTGCCGACG
>NW_008705694.1:5976-7160 GCF_000186865.1 Aureococcus anophagefferens
CTGGGCGCGCTCGACGACCGCGGCCTCGACGTCGCCGGCGGTCGGCGCGGCGGCGGCGGCGGCTTCCATGCGCACGCGGAGCTCGTCGTCCGCGGTCCGCGCCACCGACCGCGTCGTCAGCCACTTGCCCCGGGCCGCCTCCCAGTCTTTCGCGAGGCCCTCCTCCTGGCGCGCGAGGGCCGCGTCCGCGTCCGCGTCCGCCTCGGCGCCGCGCGCGAGCAGCGCGTTCCAGAAGGGATCACTGTCGACGGCCGGATCGGCGCACTCGGCCTCGAAGACGCGCCGCGCGCTCGGCGCCTCCGCCTCGGGGAACGCGACGACGAGCGTTCGCCCGCCGTAGCGGAGGCGCACGACCAAATTCTGGGCCTCCTCCTCCGCCTCGCCGTCGTCGTCGTCCTCCTCCTCCTCCTCGGCCGGGCAGCACGCCTTCCGGCACCCGTCGAGGCAGCGGCCGCAGCACCGCGCGACGCATCGCACGAGACACATGCACGACCCCACCGTCAAGTTCGTCCAGCGCAAGCTCATCACGGACCCCAAGGTCGACGCGGCGATCAACGCCATGCCCGTGCACGATCTCGTGCTCCGCGTCCGCGAGGCCGAGAAGATGATCCTGGCGCGGCGCGCGGTGCTCGTGCGGCCCCCGCGCGCGGCCGGCGTGGCCATGGAGATGGGCCGGATGACCAAGACCGCGTGGTCCATCATGAAGACGACGACGTCGCGGCCCGGCCGTTTAGGCGCGTACAGCCTCCACCGCGCGACCATGGGCGAATTCCTACCCCTGCGGCGCTTGAAGGTGTCCACGGAGGCGGGCGTACCCGTCGAGCCGGCGCGGGCGGGCCGCGGCAAGCGCTACAACGCGAACCGGGCCATCGGCGAAAGCCTCTTCATCCTCCGGCGGTCCCCGGCGCTCGTCCAGCTGCTGCTCTTCGCACCCGTCTGCTTTCTCCTCTTCGTCCACTACTGCATGAGCGCGCTCGCCGACTGCCTCGCGTGTCCGCGCCGGACGTGCCAGCCTGTGTGGATTCCAAACCTTCCACCCGACTTCAATGTGAGCGTATTCGACGGTTTTGACGCGAGGCTTTCTGCCGTGCTTCGAGAACTTCACGAGAGCAATCGATTCGTCCAAAAGTCAGCCGAATCGACTTCGATTTGACCGAGATAGAGAGTTCTGAAGTTTGGTGGGA
>NW_008705694.1:28331-29941 GCF_000186865.1 Aureococcus anophagefferens
TCGGGCGGATCATCACGGGCACGACGAACGCGCCCGCGGCGGGCGGGGCGGGAGCGGGAGCGGGCGGGGCGGGCGCGGCGGGGCGGGCGGCGGCGCCGCGCGCGCGGGCCGCTCGCACCGCCGTTTCGGTGCGGGCTCCTCGCCGCGCGCCGCGTTGGACGTGTCCGTGAAGGGCCGCCGGGCGCCGGGCGGCGGCCGACCGACGCGGGAGATCTCGCAGACGATGGTGGGCGGCAGACCGACGCCGTCGAGCCGGAGAAAGCGCTGCAGTCGAGCAACCGGATCCAGCTCGAGCTGCTCGTCCCACTCGCGCTCGAGCCGCGCGCGCTTGTCCCGCTCGAGCCGCGCGCGCTTGTCCCGCTCGGGCCGCGCGCGCTCGTCGCGCTCGTGCTCGCGCACCCGCCACTTGAGCTCCGCGCGCTCGAGCCGCTCGTCGCGCTCGCGCTCGCGCACCTCGCGCGCGAGCCGCGCGCGCTCGCGCCGCGCGTCCTCGCGCCGCCGCTCGAGCCGCTCGAGGCGCTCGCGCTCGCGCCGCGCGTCCTCGCGCCGCCGCTCGAGGCGCTCGCGATCGACCCAGAGCCCGGGCTGCCGCTCGCGCGTCGGGAACTCGACGCCGAGCTCCGCCGCCAGCGCCTGCGTCTCGAGCACGATCGCGGGCACGAAGGCCGCGAGCGCGCCCGCGACGTTGGCGAGCATCGGATCCAGGTGCGCCGGCGCCGGCGGCAGGCCGCGCGCGAAGGCCGCGCGCGCGTCGGACGCGAAGGCCGCGGCCGACGCGCCGAGCTCGGCCGCCGACGTGTGGCGCGGCGGCGCGCCCCGCGCCCAGGAGTCGATGGCGAAGGCGCCGTTCGCGCAGGCGAGGTCGAGGTCGCTGACGTCGACGCCCTTCTGGTTGCGCTCCAACGACGTCGCGAACCGGAGCTCCACGCCGCCCGCGATCGTGTCGGCGCCCGTGACGTAGACCTTGCCCTTGTTGATCCTGGACGTGATCTCGCTGAAGAAGGCGTCGTCGACCGCGTTCGTCGTCAGCGCGAGCGCGGGGCCGTAGAACTTGCCGCCCTGCGTCGGGCTCCGCAGCGACGGCAGGTCGAGGCCCGTGACGCTGTTGAACGCGACGGTCGCGAAGTCGAAGAGCCCGCCGAGCTTCGTGAGCTCGACCTTCTCCGACGGGGACGAGGAGCGCCAGATCTCGATGTCGGACTTCGTGTACTTGTAGTTCCGGCCGTCGAAGACGCCGGACGTCGGGTCCAGGAGGCGGATCTCCAGGTACTCGACGCGGTCTGCGAGCAGGTCCGCGACCATGCGCATGCGCTTGAGGACGAAGACGCGGTTCTGCTGGATGATGTGGATGCCGCAGGTGTAGGACGGCGAGCAGCGCAGCATGCGGAGCACGACGTCCTTGGGCGCGAAGTTGTAGTGCACGAAGCGGTCGACGATCTCGTCGTAGGCCTCGACGAGGGACATGAAGCGGAGCACGCCCTGCCAGCAGGACGGCTTGACGATGAAGCGCGAGTCCAGGCCCATGAGCACCGCGAAGTCCATGGCGAGGCTCACCTACGATTGTCCCGGATCATGCGCGCGCGCGCGGAGTCGGGCGTGCGCGGCCCGGA
>NW_008705694.1:33785-35659 GCF_000186865.1 Aureococcus anophagefferens
CGCCGGAAGGCGACGTCGAGTTCGGAGGCCGCGGCGGGGTCGTCGCCGCGGCGCGCTAGAGCCGGAACTTGCGCTTGAAGGACACTTGGGCGCGGTCGGGCTTGCCCCAGGGCAACCGGACGTTGGTCGTCCAGAGGCCCGTGGTGCCGACCTCGTCCCACTCGATCTCGACGGACTTGCCCGGGTGCGCCGCGACGGAGAGCGCGGCGTCGCCGCCGAGCTTGCGCTTGTACTCGTAGGTCGACACGCCCGAGTTGAGCGCGAAGGTGTGCTTGATGGAGTTCTTGCCGTTGAAGCTGTGGTCGATGCACACGACGCTCTGGAGCGCGTCGCGGTCGGCGACGTCGGCGGAGTCGAGCGCGAGCTCGACGGACGTGTCGGACGTGAGCGCCTGGGCAGGAAAATAGTGATTCAAGTTCGCTTCAACATGAGTGTTCCGCGCGCGCGCGTTCCGGAAAAAGCATCCATGCTTCGAGACCGTCCGAGAGATGATCGCTCGTCCAAAAGTCAGCCGAAACGAGTGGAAAACGGCCGAGATCGAAGCCTTTGAAGTTGGGAAGTTCGCTCTCTTTTCCTGCCCTGGTGAGCGCGAGCTTCGACGCCACCGACGAGACGCCCGTGACGAAGTTGTAGGACGGCGCGACGTTGATGGTGCGGCCCTCGACGCTGAAGTCGCGGGACGTCCGGGCGGCCGTGATGAGCGAGCTGCGCGCGGAGTTGAAGTTGACGCCGAACTTCGAGCCCAACTTCTCGTACTTGACGTCGACCTCGGCGGATTGGTCCGCGATGTTGAAGGTCCCCGTCACCTCGAGGGGGTCGCTGCCCTTGGCCGTCCAGCGCGTGAAGAGCGCCTTGGGCGCGAACTGGGCGCTGTTCTGGTCGTACGTCGCGCCGGCCGCGATCTGGTCCGAGATCCGCGTCTCGACCTCGCCCTCGAGGTTCGTCGCCTCGACGGACAAGAGGGACGCTTCCTTGATGTTCACCTGCGCGCGCGCCGAGGTTCCCCGCGAGCCCGCCGAGGACCCAGGGCGGAGGGGGGGGGGGGGGGCGGCCTCCGCCCGGGTTCTGAGCTTGACGTTGACCGTCGGACGCGGGCGCCGCGCCTCGAACTTTTCGTACTTGCCCGCCGAGGCCGTACCGACGAGCGCGACGAGGGCGACGATGAGCGTGTCTGCGGGGGTCGTGGCGCGGTGCGTGGCTCGAATGAGTGGGCGGTGCGGGGGACATGGGGAGGTACGCACGCATTGTTGTGTGGAGGTGGTACGTGGGTTGGGTCGCGAGGCGGCGAGCTCTTCACTTTGCTGCGAGAAGCTTTTTGGAGCGCGCGTCGTCGCGAGAGTCCGCGGATGGTCCGGCGCGCCTGCTTTCCGCTCTCACCGGCGCATGCCTCAAGCTCGCAGCCGAAACTATAACGTTAACGCCGCAAGATCAGTACAGTTTGACTCGTTGACCAAGTTATTGAAGGGGATGCCCGACTAGTTGCATCCTTGGTGCCGCGATGGTGATGAGATAGGCAGCCCTCTTTGCTGCAATCCGGCGCCCGCGCGGCGCGACGTCGATGGCGTAGGATGCGTCGTGCATGCCGCGCGGTCGTCGCGCTCTGGGCGCTCGCGCGCTGCGGCGTCGCCCACATGCACTGCGAGCTCAACGAGACGCGCCGCTCGAAGTGCGCCACGCGGAGCCACTTCCTGGTCCTGTCGTACGCGCGGACCGGGAGCTCCTTCCTCGTGAAGATGCTCAACTCGCACAGAGAGATCTGCGCGCGCGGCGAGCTCATGCACCCGGACTGGGGCGGCGCGTGCGAGCGCGGCGACCGCGACGGCGCGTGCGGCGACGCCGTGGGCGCCGCGGCCGGCGGCGCCGTCGACGCCATT
>NW_008705695.1:0-6755 GCF_000186865.1 Aureococcus anophagefferens
CCGACAGTTCGTCATCATCTAAACTCGGAGGGTTGTCGATTTCAGATGAAGAGGTTGATTGAGACCAACGATTGCTGCTAGCTAGGAAGGATACTTCTTAAACAAGTCATCAATCTTGGCCTTGACGTTCATAGAGAGTACACCGTCAATATACGAGATATCCATGCCCAGGAAGGAGTTAATGTTCTCATCCCATTGATGCTCTCCTTTGAATTTCTCTTGGAACAGTTTCCGCAGCTCCGCTATTTTGCTGACGTCAGTCCCCGTCACCAAGATGTCATCAACAAATACGGCACACGCGACCCATTTACCTTCATGGTGATGTATGTAGAGACTGGTATCATTCTTGCTGCGAATGAAGCCAGCTTCTAGTAGAACTGAGTTCAAAAGTTTATTCCATAACATAGGTGCCTGCTTAAGGCCATACAGGGATCTGAGCAATCGGATTCCCAGTTTGGAGTCTGGAAACTTGTCCTGTATGCTTTCCAGCAAGTCAGACCTAATGTCTACACCTTTAGGAAAGGAGATGAAAATTGGTCTATCAAGTTTGGTTTGGATAAAGGCCTGTGCTATGTCGCTATGGTGAATAGGTAGGTTGTGGTGAACAGCCAGTGCCATGAGTGTACGAGATGTAGTTAGAGAAGAGGAGGGACTGTACGTGGCGTAAAAATCAAGTCCTATCTTGGCGAGGAAGCCGCGCACCACGCACCTAGCCTTGAATTTGTCAAAGGAACCATCGCCTTTTCTCTTGACCTTGAGTACTATACGAGTGCTCAGGGGAGATCGCTCCTCTGGTATTACTTCCAAGCTAAAACAATCGTTCTTGCATAAGTCACTGAACTCCTTGATAATGGCCTTGAGAAATTCCTGTTTGTGTTCAAGTCCATCTGAGGAGCTTAACTCAGCAATTCTCTCGGCGTCATATATGAGGTCCTCAGGAAGCAGCACGTGCGGATTAGATGGGGAAGGTTGATCCTTCTCCACAACAACTTGGAGTGCTACGTCTATATGGCAGAACTTGTCTTGACAGTAGTGCAGCAGCGCTGTGGCAGAATTTGCTCTGTACATGAATTTAGAGTCTTTGGATGAACTAACAGTCCGAGTCCAAGAGTTATTAGATTCTCGTGCAAGTGACAGAGAGGTTCCCCCAACGTTCCCCCAACCGGGGAGTTTCACCTGACTTGCAGTCTGTTTGCGGACCTCAAAGCCTCTGGGATCGTTGCACGTCATTGCATATTCGAGGAGCGCGGGGCCCTCTAAGGTGGAAATTCCATCATCGGCCGCTATACTGGTCGCCGCGCTGAAGCTAGCCCTCGGGCTGGCCAATGAAATAAATGCTCGCGATGGGCCGGCCAATGAAAGAAATAGGATGCTGCCAGCACTTCATAATTTCACGCACGACGTCCCCAGCACTAACCGAGATAACCGAATTTCCCACGAAATTAAAGTCCGTCGAAAGGGCCCGACTACCGTCGGCAAATCGATTACCCGAGATGCCGAAAGTGATTTATTGTTTATCTCGTACAAAAGCTGGCTGCGAGTGCCACCAGAATCCAGGTATTTATCTACCGACAGTGCGCTGTTAATCTCCCTTGTTCTGTGTGCGTTCTCATAGTGAATAATGTGCCTGGGCATGGCCTTGGCTCTAGTCAGTCTGCAGTCTGCAATAGGAAAGGTCAATCAGAATCATCGGTGGTCTTCTTCACTGCCAAGCAGCCGCCGCTCGATCATTTGTCCGTCACTACGGAGAGCGCCAAATCTGGACCTCGTCTTCGGCGGCCGGCGGCGTCCCGACGGCGAGCTTGCCGCCCGAGTCGCAGCAAGCTGCTTGGCACGAGCCTCGGAGGGGTCATGACGCGGCGTCGGACGCAAAGGGCGCGTCAAATTTCGTCGCGAAACGCGCGAGAGGGCGGAGAATACGATGGTCGGGATGTGGATGACCGCCGGGGCCCAGAGCGCGTCGGCATGGGGTCCGTTATTCGGACGACCCATACAAACCATGTTCAGGGCCTTCCTACGAGAGCACATGCGCGCCTCGTCCGAATATAGGTGCCCATCTTCGGCCCGAACTGCACCTCGGAAGTGCGGGCGCGGAGTGCGGTGCGGGGCTGCCCCATGAGCGAATCCGGCATGCGCCAGCCCGAAGCGCGGCTTCGACAGCCTTCGGTCATGGTTTGATCGAATGGGAAGCGCTCGATGTGGTGGACGAGGTCGATGACGACCCGCGGACTGCGAAAACCCGGCTCGTCGTGCAAAACGACCTATAAATCGACCGATCTCTGCATGTGCGATGGCTGAAAGCATCGGGTCTCGATGGTAGCGCCAAGGGTCATGCATGCCTCGGGCGTCCTAGCCGCGCCAACCCCCATCGCCGCCCCCCTCCATGGCGAAAAGTGGGCTAGAAATGGTCATCCCATAAGCTAGCGGAACCAAATACATACAGCGAGCCGGATCGGGGTTGCTTGGCAGAGTTCTTGTCCATATATATATGCGTGAGTTGTGCGTCCCTTCCCCCCGCCGTACGAAAAAAATTAAATGGCTGTCGTCGCCCGAAGGGCGCGAAGCGCAACCCGCGGCGGTGCCGGCACGGTGCCCACAGGATTCTGTGGTCGTCGTCGCCGTTGGCTGTGCACTTTAAGATGCTGTTCTCGGCTTATCAGCGGGAGCATCGCCGGGACATGGTTTGAACCTTCCCGCCGGCGACCCGCGCGCTGCCCCGCGCGCGCCCGCGCGCGCATGGCGCGCACGAAAAGGGGCCGCGGAGCGCGGGGGGCTGCCACGCCCCCCGCGAAAAGGAGCCGCCTTGCGCCGCGCGACTCTGCTTCCACGGCGCGCGCCAAAGTGCCGCCGCGCGCGCCAGCACCGCTCGCTCCGCGCGCGCCAGCGCCGCCGCTCGCTCCAGCGGCGCCGCCGCTCGCTCCAGCGCCGCGCGCCCCAGCGCCGCTGCTCGCTCCAGCGCCACCGCACGCTCCAGCGCCACCGCTCGCTCCAGCGCCACCGCTCGCTCCAGCGCCACCGCTCGCTCCAGCGCCACCCGCGTCGCCAAGAAGGGGACGCGGCCTGACGCGCGAGGAAATTTACGAAAGCACGCTCGCACTCGGATGCGGCTACCCCGGGCGGAACGAAATGCCGACCAACCTCATCTCGCGCAACGATGTGCGCATGCGCATGCGCATCGTCGACCACCTCGGCTACACGGGCGCGCGATCGAGGCAGGTCGCGGCGTGGGCAACCAAGCTTGGCTTTGATGTCACCTACGACACGCCGCAAGGGCAGAAATCGCACGAGTGCGGCGCAATCGCCGCGCTCACCGTGCACACGTTCCGCGCACTGAACCGCGACTTCGACGCGCTCCTACACGCCGACGTCACCGCTCACCTCGACACGACTGCGCTCGACGCGGCGTACGCGGCTGTGAAGGAGATTACGGCCGCGCAAGACGATGAGCACCAAATCGAGTGGCCGCAGCCCTTAGTTGGAGTTGGTGATCAGTACCCGGATCTCAAAGACGGCCACATCGACTACTTGCTCGAGCGTTTGGACCCGAATGACCGGCGTTCTTACGTCAAGCCGTATGACCATGGTCTCCGCGAGATCGCGTTCTACTACGCGCGTGCGAGGTTCTACTACGCTCATGCGAGGTTCGGCGACCTCGGGCCCACGGCCGAGATCTTCATCAGCAACGACACTGTCGCCGAAATCGGACGCCGCGGGAGCCACTACTTCACGGTGGCAATGGCGAGCGTTTTCTCAGGGCCCCTGCAAGAGAAAGTACATCGATGATCTCGACTCCGACGACGACTTCGACCAAGACGCGTGGAAGAAGAAGTGCGAGGTATTGGAAGAGAGGTGCACCGCGGCCGAAATCAGGTTCAACGATTTCAACCGCAACAAATGGATGGAATGGAAAAAATTGTACGATGCAACCGAATTTTCTACTCGAGACGTCCGCTATGGATGTGAGCCTCAGCCGCTTTGGCCCCATCCACTTCATTGGCGGCCCCATCCTTTTCCCGTGCCGCTGCCGGAGCGCAAGAGTTTCAAGCGAAAACTGGCGATACACCCCCTCCCTAAAGGGCAGCAGCAATGGTGCGAGAAATGCAACTGCCGCTATAACGCCTACTGCCTCGACCCAAATCCCCATACACAGAACGAACCATGAATTATCCGAGAATCCGACAAAAGATCCCCGTGGCCGTTCATAATAATTTGTCGGACGCCGAGGCGCCGGATATGGGCGGTAAACTACAGGTTTATCGTCTAGAGAAGCGCAAGGGAGAAGTGGATGATGCCAATATCATCGCGGGCAAGCGCGTCCGTCCACAGGGTCGCGCGCCTATCGTATCGGCTGCCCCACGGACAGTTGCCCCGCGGCGCGTCTCGCCAAAAAAGGCAGCGCCTTCTCCGGACGTACCCGGCCCAGATGATGATGGTGTGTCTCGGCACATGCTTCGGGCTGATCTACAGGCTGGAGACCTAGTCTTGGTCAAGGGCTGCGACTTCGCCGCTCTTGCTAAAGCGGGAGTTGCTCCGGATGCGGTTTGCACAGCTGAAGTGCTGTCTTCTACGGCTGCTGGTGCCAGGTGTAAAGTAGCTGGTGTTTCTGACATGCTTCTTCTGCCTCCAGGACACCAAGCAGCTTCGCTTTGCGTGCGACCTGAACGTGTCAGACGGTTCGTTTTTGTGTCAAATTAAATGGCGTCATGTTTTTTGTAGGCATGACAAGATTGTTGTCGGGCAGTGGGTGAGAGAGCGAGTCTCTGCTTTTGATTCTAACTCAGGTCAGAGATGGTCCCATGTCAACTATGGTGCTCTCGCAGACAAAGCCACTATTCTATGCTATATCTGTGCAGTGCATGAGCACATCTCATATTTGTATACACCTGATGATGGTGAGGCTTTGAAGATAACAAATGAAAATGTGAGGAGGAGAAGAGTCAGCTCCATTTGTGAAGTGAAGGTGTCGAAGTCTGAGCGACGGCTGAGCACCGAGACGAAGAACTCTGTACCAAGGCAGCCACCGCCTGCATCACTCGCTGAAGTGCCATGGTTGAATCCTTTGGCCAGGGACAAAGGCAATGTGCTCCAGTGCATCCAGAGTATTCTAAGGAGCCGTGGCAAGCGAGAAAAGCCCACGGATTCACGCGACATACACATGTCCTTCTCATCTTTTGAAGGTATTACCCGCAGTGAGTATGTGGGTACGCTGAGTGCCATTCGCGTCTGCTACCCGCTTCGGGAGAGCTTTGATGCCGAGTACATGCATGTGTATGGATCCTGTCCCGTGGAGCACATGCAAATCTGCAGTTGGCGCACAAAGGACGAGCTGGAAAGGCTCGGCAACTGGTTTGGTCAACCGAATTTCAACATGCACAGACGTGGGAACCGTCCAAAGCTATGTGTTCCAATGCCAGTGATGTTTGATGAGATGAATGTGGTGCATCCAAAGTACTCCAGAACTCGAATTGTGTTGAAATACAACATCACTACGTTTATGGCAAAGGTTACGGTGGCATACCAGCGAGTTGGACCGGTTGCACAAGGTACTGCACATCACTTTCTACCCGGAGGTGACTGCGCCCCACCAGCTATGCCAGTCCCAACTCAGCCATCTGAGCCTGTGCAATGCGGAGAAGAAGAGTACACTGATGCTGTTCTCCAGGGCGAGCAAATTGAGATTGACTCTGGCACGTACAAGATCATCGAGGTCGGCCCCACCTGCAAAGTGACTCTCGTCGCTGGCAGCGGCACGCAGTCTATCCTCATCCCGCGCGCAGACGCCGTGAGGCGCCTCGCCTTGTTCCTCGGCCTAGCCCCTCCCCAGTAACAGCCTTGCTATTCTCCGAAGTCCACGATGGAGCTGATGGCAGCACGATGAGCTACTCGTAGAAGTAGCTCAAAAATAATAATTAGACGGAGATAAAGACATCTCCGAGCAGAGCTCCTTCGCGCGCGCGCACCAGAACTCGTAGTTTTGTAAGCCGTCGCGATTAGGCGGAGAAAGTCGCACTCGAAGTTGCCGCGGAGCTGCGGGACGTGCTCGCGAGTGTCGTGCATGCCAGATTCGTGCGCTCCCAGCGTAAAACTTGCACCACTCGTAGCGGCGGTCGCGGCGGGGTAGTGCGTGCACTCAGGTTATATGGACATGCGCATGGGCGGAGATCGATGCAGGGGACGGGGCTGCCCGTCCATGCTCTCCTTAACTCGGGAGAGCCTAGTGGGGCTGCCCTGCCGTGTGAGGGTGAACTATCGAGGTTACGCAGTGGCGGTACACCGGCGTCTCTGTTATCCTCACGTCACCTCAGCTGCCGTAGTGTACGGGGGCTGGGGCTACTGGACGAACGGGCCTCACTAGGTCCAGGAAGACTCTCCGTCTATTACAGTGCGGGAAGCAGCTATAACAGGGTTAGAAAGTATTAAGGAGGGGAAGGAAATTGGGTGGCTCTGTACCAGCGAGCCACTAGGGAGATACAAAACTCTCTATCTCTCTACTCCCCCTGGATCGTAAGCCAATAATGAAGATCCATGTAGAGCATTTTTGTTCCAGAGCCTTCAAGCATATAGGACATGATATAAGATTGCACCGCAAGCTAACAATTCTACCACACGAGACAGGCGCGACCAGTCTGCAGATGGGGCGTTAGGTGTTGCAAACGAGGGGTCTACATCAACCATAGTCTGACAGGAAGGAACAGGTGGTGACAGTCCACGGCGGTGGTGATCCTGCACCAGCCTGGTAGCTCTTTTTGCCATTT
>NW_008705695.1:8049-8816 GCF_000186865.1 Aureococcus anophagefferens
TGTTTGATCCTATGTGAAGTGATGTCAAAGGACAACGGACTCTGCGACAGACTAGAAGAAAATCGGGCTTCACGTGTTCGGGGCCTGCGGAGCGTGTGGGCGCTCAGGCGGTGCGCGCGCGCTTAGCGAGCATCAGCGCTCGATGTTGAGGACTGAGGCGGTCCGACGCGTTGTTGGGTCTCCCATCCACGAGCATTTCCCGCGCTGCCGAGATCCACGGCGTCGCAATCCACCGCGCGCACGTGTGTGCGACGTTTCCGACGTGGCAGTTGATGTCGTGGATCCGGCGCGCGGAGCAGGTTAAGACCAATACAAATGATTTGAATTTTTTAGTTAGTTTGCGGGACGCGGATGCCACAATAGCCGTGACCCAGGACTCCAGCCGTAAATTAGGCGCGCGCCTTACATTCAGCTACATATAGTACAGTACCATCCGGGGGTATTTTTTGGCGGCCGTGACGCCCTCATGTGGAGTCTATTGCCTTAGCTTGGGACTGAAGGGAAAGGCTTCTGCCACGTGCCCGGCGGGGCGGAGGCGGGCCAGGGGCGAGGCGGGGGCGAGCCGGGGACCTAAGGGCAGGCAGCCGGGAGGCTGCCCTTGAGTGTGAGGTCGACGGTGAGGTTCCAGTGTGGGAAACGACCATAGGGCTGGCGCGCGCCATAGGAATTATTAATTATTCATCGGCGGTCGCCCGACGGGAGGTCCTCAAAGAGGTCCTCCGTCCACTGCGCGCGCGGGGGTTAACGAGATAGTAAACTCCGACACG
>NW_008705695.1:10595-12160 GCF_000186865.1 Aureococcus anophagefferens
TCAATGTCGCTTTCTATCTGTTGCCAGGATCTGTGTGTTGTCTTGTGGTAAAGGTCCACTGCGAACTTGGAATCGGCATATTCCTTAGACGTTGGGGATGGACATGGGCGCCATCCTGAAGTAGGCGCTTTGGGTGCATGCTTCTTCTTGCGGTGTTTCCTGCTGTCTGAGATGTTATCCCTTACGTCAGAAGAAGATAGTTCAGTATGAGCACCCAAACACATCAGTGGTCGAGCATGTATATGTAGGAAAGCGGACAGGCTGTGTGTTGACATATCACCTCCGAGTATGTGTGTACATACAGTGAGGTACACTGCTGTGAGCATAAACCTAGGAATTGCATTTGAAATCATTTTCCTGGCAGTTTCTTCATCCATCGACTGTAGGCGTTGTAGACAATCGGGAGTAAACGATGATGCCCTGGCAGCCTCCACTGTGGTGAAATATCTATGGACAGGCGCGTTAGGGCTTTCATGCCTGTGAGTGACATCAATGATTACATTCATGTCACTGGTGATGGTGGGTGCCGGACCAGATGTGAGATAACCTGTAGTACCCTTCTTCTTGTTTAAGTACGGATCGCCAGTGTGAAAACGGCTATGGCTATGACAAAGAGTTGCCCTGACGTGTGAACGCAGGTAGTTCATAGCATCCTCAAATAGGATTTCTCCCCCGGGTGCAAGGCGCGCGCTCCGCGGCCTTGCATTCATTGCGTCGACTACCTGCTGGCGAGAGACAGAAGACGAAGAGTGGGAGAGGCTACAGGCGAAGTATATTCCCTGATCGCCAGTACGGGCGCCAAAATACACATCGCATTGGGGAGGGTCGCGCTGATACAGCAGCTGGAAGCTGCAGCGAAGCGACACAGAGGCCCCGGGGAATTGGCGCAGTAATAATGAGTAGATATACGCTACAGCAGAGCCGTTGGACGAGCTATTCGTCAAATTGATGTCGCCGTTGTCAGCAATGCCAAATTCAGGGATGCAACCTTTTGTGGATTTACCATGTATCCAAGACAGTAGGACACAGACAAAGGCATTCTCATGTGGAAGCACAGATTTGCACTTATATTGGCCTGATTTGAAACGCTGGAAAAGGTTCGATACGGTGCCGGGCACAAATTGCTTGGCTGTATCCTTCTTATATGACATCTCAGCATTTTCTTCCTCCAAAATGTCTTCCATGGGTTTTGGATGAACACTCATCTTACTCACCCTACATACATCAAAAGACGTAATTGTTTTCTTACTGGCCAGGCAGAACCACCGGAACCTGGAGGTCCGGTCGCCGACATTGCATGCATCCAACATGTTGGTTGCTGTGTTGTATCCTGCGCTAGAGAAGAATTCCATTAGACTGTCGTGTTCGTCATGACACTCGGGACGTGTAGGAACATGTTCATTTAGAACATGGTTCGGGCTAGTTAGCTTGACAAATTTGCGTTGCTCCTCAACAAAGACAGCGGCACTTGTAGGGACAGGTAAGTCATTTTCCAGTCTCAGTGGCGTATTTCTGTAGCATGGGGCAGTATAGACTAATAGATCATAAGCTGGAAAACAAGTGTC
>NW_008705696.1:0-2139 GCF_000186865.1 Aureococcus anophagefferens
TCTATAGTTGTGGCTGCTTTCCGCATAGAGAGACGTGCTGCGGTGTAGTGGCTCGCGAGAGTGCTGATTTTGGACTCGCGATGGCAGGTTCGCTCGCACGAGCGGCATACAGGGACCTGCTCGCTATAGACGACTCTCGGGGTAGTATGCAACTAGCGTAGATTCCGATACTCTAGTATAATAAGATCCGGGTTATCGCTAAAAACTCCCATGTGTTCCTGTTGAACAGGCAGTCATCATGGGAGAAAGCACCCGAGCGTGATGATTCACGGGGGCGGCAATAGTGACGCCTTGAGTTGCGCGAAGTCAGCTTGAGTGATGTCCCCATTCAACAGGAGAGTTCCTAGGGTTGCTATCTGTGCTGCTACGCTGTTTGCTGCGGGTGCTGCGGCTGCATTTGCTGCGGTTGCTGCGGCTGCATTTGCTGCGGTTTCATTTGCTGCGGTTGCATGTGCTGCAGGTGATAGCATCAGTGCAGCTGGAGCTGGTGCTGGTGCTGCCAGTGCAAAAAGAGCCTGAAGAGCCTGAGGTGTTTGTGGAGGTGCAAACATGGTCGGATTCTGGCCTTGCGATTGATTCTGGCCTTGCGATTGAGCTGGAGGAGGTCCGCGAGTAGTATCCATGTAATGCTGGGCATGTGCTGCAGCTGCTAGCAGCAGTGCAGCTTCAGCTGGTGCGTGCAAAAGAGCCTGCGGTGTTTGTGGAGGTGCAAACATGGTCGGATTCTGGCCTTGCGATTGACTCTGGCCTTGCGATTGAGCTGGAGGAGGTCCGCGAGTAGTATCCAAGTAATGCTGGTGCTGTAATTTCGCTCTTTCTGCGTTTAGAGCGGCCGCTTCTTTGTTCATTGCTGTTGCTTGCGATATCCCCCATTCGAGTGATTCTTTAGCTTGCTTAGCGCCTTCCTCGAACGATTGTTTGTTGAAACTGTTCGCCTGTGGTTCTCGAGGCTGTTGAAAAGAAAGTACTGCTTGATTTGTTTGTTGGAGTTGTTGTTGGAGTTCTTGGATCTGCCTTGTTCGCTGTTGGTATTCTTTTTGCCGCTCGAGCTTCTCGTGGTCCTCCTCCTTCGGCTTCTTCTCCTTGGGCTCCTTTGCACTGGCAGCTCTAGCTCTTCGCTTGCGCTGCTGCTTTGGTTGTGCCGGCAAACTCTTCGCTTGTGCTGCTTTTCCACCTCCTGTCTCCCAAAATCTTCTAAATTCCTCCTGTGGCTCTTTATATTCTTGTCGGCACATCCTCGGCCGGGGTCGACGTTCTAATAACATGAGGTCGTTCACCTCTTCCGCTTGCTTGAGTTTGCTCTTGTGTTCACCTGGTGGTAAGAATAAGAATAAGAAGAAACTCTTGTGTTCACCTGGTAATTTGCATTCCATTTCGTTAGAGTATGTAGATATGAAAGAGGCGTATCGTGCTTCTCCCAACGCATCTCGTTTTGCTTTAATTTGTTTCGCATTGCTTTTACTCTTCATGGCATAGACGGCTCTCATTTTACCTATAAGTCAGAAATCTAATATGTATAAGATAATAAAACATGCATTCTTTTGATTTCAACATTGTTCTTAATTCCTCTAATATTTTATGGCCTGTTGTTGTCCAGTCTGGAAAGCAGCGCCGAGTGGAGTGGTTCTCCAAGCTATGCCAGTTGACGATGGCAAATTCCCGGGACTCTTTCACCTGCACGAGCAGATGCGTTTTGTGGGGACTGTCAAATATGAGCCCTTCTTCATCTACCAGTACGAACAAGATTACGCATGCGCCCAAGACCCGAAACTGATGGATATCGCCCTGTGCGCATCGCAAGCGCCGGCCGTGCGCATTACACGCAGAAGCATTTTTATTGAACCAGCCATCCATGACCTGGAGTGTCAGCTTAGTGGAGTCCCCTGCGTACGAATTAATGCAATTCGTGTTGAGTTGTACGCAGCGTCCCATGCCTCCGAAACCTATTTTTAGGTCCTCCGCCTCCTGGTGCACGCATGAAAACTCGTCCTTCAGGTCTTTTATGAAGTCAGCAGGTAAAGCTGGAGCGATTGCGCTGCTTTGGCCAGTAGTCGCACCTGCGTCGAATTGTCTTAATTTGTTTGCTGCGGCTAAACCGTCAGCCGAAATCATCTTAATAGCAGACTCAATTAGTGCCGG
>NW_008705696.1:3670-4673 GCF_000186865.1 Aureococcus anophagefferens
TTCATGTCGAATTCATTCAAGCCCGCACCTGCGAGGTGCTTCATCATTATCATCATCATCTCGTGTTTTGCTGATTTCCTGTCGTAGTTGTTGAAAAGGAATTCATATAATTCGTTGGCTTCTTGAGGTTCATCTTGGTTCTCCATGATCATAAAGTTAGCGGACTGGCGCTGCTTTTGCGAATAAAGATGAAAACTGTCTCTCGGATTCAGCAGTTGCTCGGGCCTCGGAGCCGGAGCCGGCTCGGGTGCAGGAGCAGGTTCGGGCTCTGGCTCAGGTTCGGGAGGAGGAGCAGATGCTGGTTCCGGTGCAGGCCCGGGTGCAGGAGCAGCTTCGGGCTCTGGCACAGGTTCAAGAGCAGGAGCAGGTGCTGGCTCGACCATCGGCACGCCTAGGTCGGCAAGTGATTTTTTCAAACGATCTTGCAGATCATCGCGAGTTTCAGGTGTTGTGACTCCTAGTGCGTTAGCTGCGTGTAGCTCTCCGATAATGTAACCCAGTTTCGGATTAATTCCTGAAAAGAAACCACTGTGTGTAACAAAGGCAGCCGGTCGAAAGCCGACGGCGTATAAAGGGTTGGTGCCGTCCGGGTTAGGTTCGACCACGTGCCAGCTGTCCAACATTGTCAGCTTTTCCGGGTCAAGTCCGCCCGGGGTCTTTTTCTTCCACGTGACGTAAATCCCCCAATTGACGTCCTGCGCGGTGATAGCGGTCACGCGGCATTCTTTTACGACGCCGAGGAGCGTCGCGAGCAGCACGTCGCCTTCCGCCACGTCGCGCCACTTTAGCGTGCGTTCGTCCGCCGGCGGGCGCCTTCTATGCTTGAATTGCTTCGGCGTAATGGCGGGTTGCGTCGCCATAGTGTGTCGCTAACTCGGCTTAGCGAGAGCTAGAAACGCCTATGAACGCCTATGAACGCCTATAAACGCCTATAAACGCCTATAAACGCTTAGGACGGCTTAGATATATCTACTGAGATATATCTAGCAGCACTTAGGACACG
>NW_008705696.1:5755-9407 GCF_000186865.1 Aureococcus anophagefferens
GGAAAAACATCGACGTATAAAGGCGCACCTTCCTTTGGGTATCTCTATGGAATTACAGAAAAATACGATGTCGAGATCATGCAGATGTTTGGCGCAGCGCACCACATGAGCGGCCCGGTCGACGCATACGGTGCGCAGCCCGCGAGGTTGCGCCAGAAGATGATCAGATCAGACACCCTTCCAAATTCAGTCTACGACGCAAAGGGCATGGTTGATTTTTGTATGGAGTACATAAAACACCCAAGCCCAAGCCCTGCAGGTACGTGGTCATGCAACGGTTGTTATATATATGGGGGCTACAACGACGGCGCAGCGAAACACGAGGACACGGACGTACAAGGCTGGGCAACTGTAGACGAAGTTAATGGAGGCATCCACTATGATGCTCCGAACGCGCATTCAAGCCAGCTGTATTGCGTTAGGATCAAAGCCCCGTGGACGCCAGAGCCGAAAGAACATCCCCTGGCGCGCGTGGACTCCGAGTCAGATCCTGATGATCTGTTTTGCACGGGCAAAGATGGCAAAAAGAAGATGTTTATTGAAACCAGATTCATAGCGTGCAGGTGCCTCCCATGCAGAAATCGTGAAAATCAGGGCACCATACTATCCGGCGAGCCAGTAGCCCCGCTCGAGTGCGATTATCAGCACTGGTGTGGCACGCCGCGGTACGTGCAACTGCTAGGCTACAGAGCTGACACGGAAGCACAGAAGGCCAAGGAGAAACTCAGGAAGACACAAGAGACACGCGAAAAAATAGCAGCAAAGAAACGTAAAACGTAAAGACCTCAATTGAAGCACTACGAAACTACGCTTGAGCTGGCACCTAAAACTCCACTAGTTACGTTCCCAACCGACCTCGCTCGCCTATCCCCCAACCTACTTACATTTTTAACGCTTGCATCCTAGTCCTCCGAGCAAAATAGAACTAGCTTCAAAATCTCAACTCCGTCCGGGGGAGGACACGTTATATGGTAGTGCTTGTTCCCGCGAATTAAGACACCGTCGCCCGGCTGCTTTAAAGGCAGCCACACCTACAAAAGTTCCATCACAACACACAACCATGAAAAACGTACTTTGGGACATGTTTGAGACAAAGGTAACGTCCGGATGTGAACTCCACTTTTTTCCTGAGCGTACTCTTCCGCATCTTCACTTTCATCGTGAGTATCACTTCTAGAAAGAACACAGATTATGGCGACATCATTGGCATTGTGTAGATCGAGATGCTCCTCAAAACATGCGTGTTCTGAAGACTGCCGGAGCACGCCGGAGCCCATGAGTGTCAAATGAAACCCGAGCACACGGACACGTTCTAGAATGTGTGCAGAATTGCCGAAGACATGGAAACAATTTCGATTCCCGCGCTCGCCCTGAGCTAAGATTAAAGGCAACTTGTCTGGGCATTCTCCTGACGTGAGCAGGAAACGCATCCGCATCCTCGTCTTGTAGCACACCGTACTCGAAGCCGTGCCAAAATTGTTTTATACGAATCTCCACATTATCCCAGTTGCGCACAATCTCATCAGAAGCAGCACGAAGTGCACCAGGCTCCAGACCATAGGGAGCACCAACAAAGTCAAGGGAGCCACCGTAAGAACCGAATGGATTCGGCCGCACCTCGAAATTACTTTGAGGAATGTAACGCAACGCGGTGGTCATTATGTTCACCGCATGCGCCGCGTTACCGTCGGTAAGCTTGTGCAAGAACCTGTGCAACTCACCCTCCATCGCGCGCAGCTCATCCGGCCCGACATCATCGCAAGCAGCGGCCGCGCGAGAAGCGCCTTGTGGCATGGCGTCACGCCCCGACGGGGCGCCCTTCCGCAGCCCGCGGGGCCCCGAACGCCCCGGGCGGGCCGAGCTAGCACAGCGGGTGGGTCACGAAGCCCACCGGAGGTCCTCGGGCAGCGATTCCACGCTAAACGCCCACCATCGTCTAAGCCGCCCTAGACGATAGACGCGAGCGTCCTTAGCGAATAAAGATTGCCCGGCCGCCGTGTGCGCACATATCACCTGCAGGCAGGCACGGATTACCTAACCCATCAAAATTTAATAATGTCGACCCCCGGGGTCGGGTTTGCCGGCAGAGTAGCCTGTCTATACATTTTGTTTAACGCTTCTCCAGGATTGGCAAATAAAGGAGTGCGTATCGTACAAGCGGAAACGGAAAATGTCTTGATCACACCCAAACAGATACTGCGATGGGCTGTCGATTTCAAAGTACCGACTGTGGTGCGTAACGCGTTCATACCACCGAACAGTTGTGCATTTGAGGACATGGGCGTCGACCCACAGCTCAAAATTCACGCAAATCTCGGTCGAGTCGGTCATTTTCAGGAAGGCAACACGCTTTCTACAATTAAGACAATAGACGAGAAGATGATGACGAACAAGTCTTTGTATGGATCCTTCGGATACGGAACGAACAATATGGATCCGGAACATCTAGATGCCTTCTTGAGGCTGAAGGACTTGTACGCCCCTGGGTTATTCACGGAGGGAGGTTACCCCGGACATATTATCTTTGGTTCTGCAAATGACACTGTAGTGTCGTCTAGTTGGCACAATGCGATAGATGCCAACCTTTTATTTCAACTGTGTGGAGACAAACTATGGCATACGACCGAAGAAGTACCATCTGATGTTACCCCGTTTCTCGTCTTCCCGAGTGCGTCCGGTTGGTTCCATAAAAATCAGCTTATTAAGGGTGGCCGACCTTGGCCGATGGAGATCGATGCTTCGGATCATGTATCTCAAGTTGTGCTACACGCCGGGGATTTGCTTATCAATCCCCCGTATTCGTGGCACGCAGTCAAAATCCAAGGCCCCAGTGTATCGCTGTCAGTTCGCGGTGATAAAGCGGATGTCATGACTTGGATGTCATACAAGTATTTTGCCGGGAACGTCAACCACCCGATTTTAATGGCATTCGCCGTCTACCTAGATGATTTTTATAATTACAAGAAATTATCAGAATCGACGGTGGCGAGATTTTTCAAGATGATTTTTCCGAATTTAGTCAAAACTGCGTACGCGCTATTTCAAGCCAAAAGCATCCGCATACATAACGCGTTAAGGGACAAGTTTCAACAGTATCAGGACAGCGGCCAGGAGAGTTGTAGTGCGGTCAATCAAGATATGTATGAGGTGCTGAACACGGACTGCTCTGATTATTGGACGGTGCCTCGGTGGCTATGCAATATTTGGTACAGCCAACCTCACATTGAACCTAGCGTCAAGTTCTGGTATTCCAAGCTTGTCTTCTTCTAGTGTGGTTTTCACCTTCAACAGGCACGACAGGCTGACGAACCCCAACTCTACCAACCCCGTTTTCTTATTAGGATCAAGATTACCTAAACGGATTTTGGCGCCGGGGCCGCGGCCTGCGGCGGCCGCTCGCGGGCCGCCGCGAGCGCTTCTGTCAGTTGCTGCTTCACTATCTCTGTAATGCTGGCTGTTAACGTTACATTATTCTTGTCCAGCATCGTCTCGAAGTCTCGCTCGTTGGTCGCATCTCGCGTATCCAACATGCTCTGGACCTGTGCCATAGTGACAGGAGCACTCAACTCCTTGTCATTCACCCGAAAATCACCCACGACTTGGTCAGGTGCCCGCTCCTCGTCACAAATCGACAATTCGACGCCCGTCTCCA
>NW_008705696.1:11045-11967 GCF_000186865.1 Aureococcus anophagefferens
GGAAGCGGCGAGCTGGGAGAGGACCACCACAACCAGCAGTTTTATTTAGCTGGATGATGAACTCACTAACTCGTTACCGGAAACATATTGTACTGCCGTAAATGCAATTTCCGTCCACTTGGCCTTAAAGGAAGCAAGTAAGATCCTCCCTCGAGGGGAGGTTGAGCTCAGTTTCAATTAAATATGCCAGGATGAAGGCCGACGGACCGCGCTTGGATGGCGCAGCCACCTCAGCCATACTTCTGCAACATAATGAGGAAAGTAATTTTTCTTTTTTTTTAAATATGGAACAAGGGGGCCGGACTGGAGACCACGTCTTCCATGAGACCTGTTGCCTCCTCCCTGTCCGGCCAAATATACAGTAACCAACAATCAGACAGCCACCGCCCTCGACGCTGGATCTTTGAAGGGGGCCACCCGATGGCATACAAGGCTGTAGCTCCACCAGCCCGCAGCGAATGGGTGGCGTGATCAGCAGGGTCCAGACCCAGAGCCACCGCCGCTGCTTTGAGCGCTGTGTTAACTGTGCTACGCTCCAGGACCCTACCGCAGGCTAAGCAGAACACGGGCCGCTTGGACCCGTTGGCTCCGAAGCGGGCTGGGTTCATTGTGTACAGCTGCCTAAGGAGGCATAACGGGTTGATGTCAGACGGCGTGTCACCTGCTCGCAGTTTGATATTGAGCTTGTAACCGTCGTTGTAGATGTCTGTTTTGGAGCCTGGGATGTGGATGACCAACTCGTCCGCTGCCATAATTTGTTCCCACCCCAACTTGTGACCTGCCTGGAAGATGTGGAGATGCTCCATGCGGAGGACCTTGTCCTCGTGGACCACACCGCCAATGCTCGTCCGGCTGGGTAACCCGCACAAACGCCTGCGGTTGGTGGATTGTTACCGCAATAGGTCAGCATGCAAACTCTCAG